>NC_056733.1:1719513794-1719688794 GCF_019279795.1 Protopterus annectens | reverse complement strand
TTTTGGTTATTCAAAATTATATGCCAGCCTTTGACTATGGACAAGAGCTTTTGCTTTATTTCAAATATGATTGTGTTAGTTTTTTGGTATTCAGTTTGAGTATGTGTTAGTCAATTACAGAGTTGTAACACAAGTCCAAGTGCAGAGCTGCTGTCAGTCGAGATAGGAACTCACGCTGTACATAAAACAAGCACAGTCCAAACAAAGCGTGAAATTCCAATGGCAATAAAAATGAAAGTAAGATGCTCCAAAAATTAGAATCAGGTCTTAAAAACAAACTTGAAATTTATTTAAACGAGTAAGCGCTTTCGCCAAAGGCTTCTTCAGACTCTTAAAACAAAGACAAACACCATAAAAAACACTTTTAAAACCATCCAAAACTTATCATTGGTCAAATCAGTTCACATGTTCTATTAACTTAAAGGTACAGAAACTGACATAATTGTAAACACATCCGTAGATCTGTTGCACTTATAAAATAATATCGGCATACATTAGTACTTATAAACCATACTGTTCAAGCACAAACGTAAAAGGCATCAATACCCAATGTCAAATTATGATGTATTGAACTGTAAACAACGACCCTATGCATTCCTACATTAACTAAACACTCAACGCTCTCAGGACATTCTCGTGTCATGTGGATTAGACAGCAACATTAGTGCACACATCGCACTAGCTTGATAGTTTATAGATAACATGAATATCAAGTCTTTTATATATACGATGTTTATAGCTTTACAACTGCTCTACACTTAAGAAGTTGATACTTAAAAATCAAACTCACTGTGCAAACAACGCTCTCTACACGTATTCACCCAACTGAAAGCAAGATGCGTTAGAACGCTACTGTACGTCCATACGTACTAATGGATTTCTTAAGGATCCGAAGAACACTCGGTAATCAGTCGCTGTAAACATACAGCCTTTAGATTACAAGATCTATATAAAACAATATGTACATGCCTACTAGAGGGTATCTCAGATATTTTTCATAAATAAATAAATAAAAGGTAGGAGAAACCATGACTTTTGACTCTAATAATAACAAAGGCGCATGTTGTAAGATACAGAGCAGTAAAACTTCTGTGCAAAAAGTTTAGGTTTTAAAACCTTAATGGTCGCAATGCTTTAGTACATTCTTACTAAAATGAACCTTACTTAAACATAGTGCGCACTATGGACTAAGCGACATCTACAAACATAGTGTGTACCTTATCATTTTACGTCCTAAAGGTCTTATTTGTCATCTTTAAGACGTCAAGATCTAAAAATATTTCCAATACACAATCTATTGTGAAATCAAGTAGCGCATTTAGAAGCTGATTTAAATGCTATTTCCATGATATTCAAGTAATACTTCCTAAGAGCTCAACACCAATAGGTGTAATAAAGGTGCCCATAGGGTATAATAGAGAAACATACCTAAGAGCACCTCTAAATAACAGATGGATCCTTATGTGTAAGACTAGGCTTATTCATGAAATAATAATATGAAGTATTTACTGTATGAATATTTATAACAACTGTCTAATTAAGCTTATAAACTCACTAGTCTAAATCACAGATCTAAGGGATTCACTAGTAGGTTTTCCAATGTTATTGAAAGTTAGGTGTAATCAGTGGGAATTCTCTTCATCTCCGTAACCTTCTGCTTTTTAAAAATGGCTTTAGTTGTACTTTATCATTAAGGCCAGGTGGTCTATCAGACCTCAATCTTATTATCCATCTTGTTTCTTGTTCTAAGGTTCTATTTATTAAGTCACCACCCCTGAAGCCTTCAAATACACATTGGATAATGCAAAATTTAAAGTTGTGATTTATGCCTGACAATTTTTTGTGCCTGGCTAAGGCATTAGTTTCAGTGCCCACTCTGATGTGATATATATGTTCCCTGATCCTTTCTTTAAGAGATCTGTTGGTTTTCCCTATGTAATAACTATTACAGTCTGAACAGGTCGCTAAATATATTACATTCTTGGTTTCACAGTTCGTATTAGTTTTAAAATTATAGAAACGTCCTGTGATAGGGTGTTCAAAAGTAGTATCTTTGTTGATGTAGACACATTGATTGCAATGTCCACAAGGTATGGTGTTCCTATCACTTATCAACCTACCTGTTGATCGATATCTGGGTCTACATAAAATGCTCTTCAAATTGGGAAGATTTTTGTAGGCTATACTCGGTGCTGGGCCTACTATCTCACTGACATCCCTATCTGATTTCAAAATTCCCCAGTGTCTGTTCATGGAACTTTTCACTTGCAGGTCCATCCTACTAAACGTAAGGTTGGCTCTAACATCAGTTACCGAGGATTTCGGACTATTTGTCGTTGTTTCTTGTGCCATAAAATAAGGTTTCGCAGTGCTTGACCTTAGACTCTCTACTATATTAATAGTATCTGATATTTCTTTTTCCTTATATCCTCTTTCTAAAAATCTCTCTTTCATGTCATCAATTCCTGCATCATAATTTTCTTGTTGTGGATTCAATCTGGATACTCTCATAAATTGTCCTTTAAGGACATTTTGGAATACATGACCAGGGTGCATACTTTGTCTATGTAGTATATTATTCCTTTGGCATTTTTTCCTGTAAATTGTTGTGTTGATCAAACCATTGGTCATCCTAAATACTTCCACATCCAAATACGGTAAACTTCTAACTGAAAAGTTCATGGTAAACTTTAAAAAGTCCATAGTGTTGTCCAAATATGAAACAAAGTTTAATAAGGAGGGCTCATCTCCCAACCATATGAAAAAGAGATCATCCACGAAACGACAGTACATTGCAACGCATTCTTTGTAACACGGATTCTCAAAAAGGTAAATATCTTCCCATCTAGCCATAACCAGGTTGGCGTAGCTATTGGCACAAGATGTGCCCATAGCTACGCCATCCTTCTGTAAATAAATGACTTCTTGAAATGCAAAAGCATTATTAGTCAGAATAGTCTCAAGTAACAAAGCAATTAAGTCAACCTTCTTATCCGAGAAATCTGAGTGTACTTTCAAGTATTCAGTAATAAATCTTATACCTGTGTCATTGGGGATCACAGTGAACAAGCTGACTACATCAAGTGTCACAAAAAAATAGTGCTGCTGTTCACTCAAAGATTGTGTTTGAGAATATAAATCTAAAAGAAATTGCTTGCTATCTTTCAAGATTTTCTTATTCTCATTAACTAAAGGTCTTAGTACACTTTCCAAATAAATGGAAAGAGGTTCAGTTACCCACCCCTGACCTGCAACAATAGGCCTAAATGGTGGATCTTTACTGTTCTTATGTACTTTAGGAAGTCCCTGTATGATTGGAATGGTTGGATTTTTTACCTTTAGGTATTCATAAAGTTCCTGTGTTATATCTTGCGACATCACTAAGTCATCTAAGGTATTATAGACACTAAAAACCATCTTATTTAAATCACCTTTAGTTAGTTTGGTAAATGTGTTTCTGTCTTCAAGCATCTGGAACATTTTATCAGCATAGTATTTATAATCCATGATGACCACAGGGCCACCCTTATCTGCTGGTCTTATTACAATAGAATTATCATTTCTTAAGGACTGTAACGCTTGTCTTTGTTTATAATTCAAGTTGCGTCCATGTTTCGGTGGTAATTTCTCCTGGTAAGTTCTATATACTTCATCTTCCACTACATTCCCAAACACTTCTATAGTTGGATGTAGTTGAGGGACAAATGTACTGTTTGGACGATGTCTATTCATATCTATGCTGTTATTAAAATGACCAAAATCTAATCTAAGTTGTAAATTGCGAATATACATTTTTGTTTCTATGATGGTATCTACTAAGTCACATCTTTTTGTGGGAATAAAGCCCAGACCTTTACTTAGAACCTGCTCTTCATATTCATTTAATACTCTTCCAGATAAATTCATAATTAACGATTTTGTCTCCCCCACATTTTCTTTATTGTGGGGCCTTGTTGCTCCTGATCGTCTACTGAACCTTTCCTCTTCTGTCTCCCCCTGCTGGTCGACCTTCTTTTGTCCAAAAAATGATTTTGGGCTATGGGGAGGGGGGCAGGAAATCTATTCGGATTTAAAATCACACTATTTGATTTTGGTCTGACCACAGCTGCACCTGATCTCTGTACATCAGTTATGCAGCCAGTCAGACTCTCCCCTAAATCAACGTGAGTCTCCCTTCCATTGTTTTGTGTCCGAGAAGGGCTGTAGTTCTCTGTCTCTAAAGTGTTAGGTTCTATGGTCTGCTGATCAGGCCCTACACTCTTATTAGAGTCTAAAACACAGGAACTATCACTCTGTCTATTATCTGAAGTCAAATTATTTGATGGTCTACTTTCTGTAGTGTTATTAAATAGGTATCTATCAGAGTTATTTACAGGTGTGGTTAGTATAACACTCCCATAACTTTTACCTGTTGTGCCTAAAGGTCTCTGGGGTGCTTTTAAATCATTGTTAGAGTACAGATTTGAAGTCATTTCCCTAGGCCAGGTAAAAACATTATTATTTTTAAAATCACGTAAATCCCTAACAATTTTCGCTTTTTTCTGGTCTAACATCCGTTTTTCTAAAAACAATACATCCTCTATGACTTTCCTTAGTTTTCCCATACATGTTTCATTGTCAACATATTTACATTCAAAGTCTTTGAATAAATTGTTAACAGTCATTCTCAGTCTCTCTTCTTCAGGCAGGTGGTATTCAATTAAGAGCTTCATATAGCTGAAACTCAGCTCTAAATTGAGCTGCTGCCAACGGTATAGGAGGTCTGGCAATGAGGTACCAGTTGTAGGCATCTTCAATACTCGTAGCCCACGAGGTATAATTCGCTTATTTAAACAAACTTCAAAATAATGTCTCTGAACTTGTAATTTAATTAATCTAGTAAAAACAGTCTCCAGGTCATGTAGGTCTTTAGAGATATCCAAGTTACTCACATCAAACTGGTTGTCAGTCCTTCCATCTACGACTGGATTAAAGTCCATTAGTGAATTTGTATTACCAGAAACACATGTCTTAAACCTGTCCAGGACACTTGAAGTATGTTCTAAAATGCGTGGTATGTAAGGCAGTTCAATATTTACACTACTTTCATTCGCCATCCTCACCTCCTGCAGCGCTGACAAAGCAAATAACAATAACACAAGTCCAAGTGCAGAGCTGCTGTCAGTCGAGATAGGAACTCACGCTGTACATAAAACAAGCACAGTCCAAACAAAGCGTGAAATTCCAATGGCAATAAAAATGAAAGTAAGATGCTCCAAAAATTAGAATCAGGTCTTAAAAACAAACTTGAAATTTATTTAAACGAGTAAGCGCTTTCGCCAAAGGCTTCTTCAGACTCTTAAAACAAAGACAAACACCATAAAAAACACTTTTAAAACCATCCAAAACTTATCATTGGTCAAATCAGTTCACATGTTACAGAGTTGTAAAAAGTCTTCCTCGAGTTGTTTTTTAATTAAACTGTGGGAGAAATTTGATTTGTACATTACCATATTGTCCACATACAAAATGATTGGTAGATTAAGCAGATCAGCTGGGAGAGTATTAATGAATAAAGAGTATAAAATACATGTGAGGTAGGAAATGCTAAGGAATATTTAAACATTCTCTCTTGAAATGCATCTATATTATTTTACGATATACAAGGAGAAGTGTTGTTATATCTGTGTGATCTTGAGAGCACTGATTTGTAGTGTGCACTATCTAGTAGGTACGTCATTGTTAAATCTTTCTATGTATGATTCGGACCTGCCTTATAATTCAGAACAGAGTATTATTGCTTTAATAACATTAGATTAAAACACTGTCAAAGATCTGAGTGAAATATCTGTATCATTTATAAAATGCCTTCAGTGTCTATGAACATAATGGATATTGGGAAGGGTAACATGACATTTGAAAATCTTATTTAAAGTCATAAAAAGGAATTAAAGTCACTAAATGAAATTAAATCTCTTAGGAATAATTATATTTACATATGATAATATGCTGGGTTAGTTTTGAAAGTCAACAGTTTTTGAATATATACAATCTCAACAAGTCGAAAAATAAAGCAACAGCTACCATGCAAAGTCCAATAAACAATGTTGCAATGTCTCATTTCATATACTGCTTCATTAATCCACTGCTTACAAAGTCCGGCAAACAATCAATACATATTGAATATAAAAAATTCTTTATTTGTGCACTCAGGAGGTAAGCGCTTTCACTTCATAGCTTCATCAGACCATATAACTGAGTGAATAACAGATTTCCATTTAAAAACATAAACTACCAATCATATTCTGACACATCATAATTACTTCAACAATTAATAAATTCATAAAAACAAACAAATTTCACTCTAGAACTTAACAATCTAAATCCTAAAATGTGTATCAAAAGACTAATTAAACAACAATGCTAAACAACAGAAGTCAGTGATTCCACTCTAATTACATTTATTGACTTCACTGACTAATACATCATATTATCGGAATACATTTTTTTTTGTAAAATCAGATTAAAAATAATTAAAACATATGCAAAAAAGCATATCAAAAAACGCTAAAAAATAATTTTTTATTTTTTATCTGATTTTAAGTCTTTTATTCCGAAGAAAGGGTTTTAAAGAAACCCTTTCATTTAAGCCTTTCCCTACATCAGCATGTAATCTTATGATCCACTTAGCCTCTTTCTTCTGTTAAATAGTTAATATTACCTCCCCTTATACCTACTCATACCACTTCTATAGCCATAAATTCAAACATATGTTCTTGCCCTTTGGACTTAACATGTTTGGCCAATGCATTGGTCACTGTGCCTGTTCTAATATTATATAAATGTTCTCTTATTCTATGTCTGAATTGCATATCAGTCTTTCCTACACAGAACTACTGACATGCAAGGCACACAGCTAAATGCACCACATGTTCAGTACCACATGTTGCCATGCAACTAAACTTGAACTCTCTCCCAGGATCCAGATGTATAAATATATTCATTTTTCTAATGTGTGGACAAAAATTACATTCGCCACATGGTATAGTACCTGTTATGTCTCGAATTTCTTCCCTATCATGGGTATAACATAACATTCTCCTAATATTCATCTTATTTCTGAATATAAACCTCGGTCTATCACCTATACATTTTACAATTTGTGGGTCTGTCATCAAAACACCCCAATGCTTCTTAAAAAATTCAGCAATATTATCCTTGTCTTTAGTAAAGAACATGGGAATCCTAATTACATTATTTATATCAATAGTACTTCTCATATCATGAGATTGACTTGAAAAATAGGGCTTGCCTCTATTCTCCCTCAGAGAATTAATAGCACATAACCCTTCATTAATATCACGGGGTGTATAACCCCGTTGTACAAACCTCTCTCAAGTTTGTCATTTCTTTCTCAAAGCCCTCTTCAGTATTGTTTAACCTTGAAATACGCATCCCTTGTCCCTTAACAACATTGCGAAATACATAATTGGGATGCATGCTCCTCCTATGAAGCAATGTATTTTTATGGCATGCCTTCCTAAAAACACCAGTTGTGAGAGAACCATCACTTAGTCTCTCTAAAAATACATCTAAAAACACAATCTTTGTGGATGAGACATTCATAGAAAACTTTAAATAACTGGTGATTTGATTAATTTCGTATACAAATCTATGCAATACATTTAAATCACCATTCCAAATAAAAAAGGCATCGTCTACGAAACGTTTATAGAAGAGCACATATAAGAGAACATTTATATAATATTAGAACAGGCACAGTGGCCAATGCATTGGCCAAACATGTTAAGTCCAAAGGGCAAGAACATACATTTGAATTTATGGTTATAGAAGTGGTGCGAGTAGGTATAAGGGGAGGTAATATTAACTATTTAACAGAAGAAAGAGAGGCTAAGTGGATCATAAGATTACATGCTGATGTAGGAAAAGGCTTGAATGAAAGGGTTTCTTTGAAACCCTTTCTTCGGAATAAAAGACTTAAAATCAGATAAAAAATAAAAAATAATTTTTTAGCATTGTTTATATGCTTTTTTGCATATGTTTTAATTATATTTAATCTGATTTTACAAAAAAAATTTTATTCCGATAATATAATGTATTAGTCAGTGAAGTGAATAAATGTAATTAGAGTGGAATCACTGACTTCTGTTGTTTAGCATTGTTGTTTAATTAGTGTTTTGATACACATTTTAGGATTTAGATTGTTAAGTTCTAGAGTGAAATTTGTTTGTTTTTATGAATTTATTAATTGTTGAAGTAATTATGATGTGTCAGAATATGATTGGTAGTTTATGTTTTTAAATGGAAATCTGTTATTCACTCAGTTATATGGTCTGATGAAGCTATGAAGTGAAAGCGCTTACCTCCTGATTGCACAAATAAAGAATTTTTTATATTCAATATGAATTGATTGTTTGCTGGACTTTGTAAGCAGTGGATTAATGAAGCAGTATATGAACTGAGACATTGCAACTTTGTTTATTGGACTCTGCATGGTAGCTGTTGCTTTATTTTTGGATTTGGTGAGATTGTCTGTTTTCATAAGCACAGCTTTTACCCCCTGGAGTTTTGCCTGTTTTTTCGTTATATATATTCTTTACATTTTGCTGTCCTCTCTTCTCCACGGGGACATGGCAGAAGGTACAACAACTGTGGTTGAACTGAATTATAGACTGGAGAATTTACAGATGGGTTCCGTGCTGAACAGCAGAGCCAAATCGGTCCAACATAGACAAGACAATGGGTTAAATAATTTGAATTTTAACCCCTATGAGAGATTCAATAATATGGTGACTAATAACATCAATCCCTTACTCTCATATCAAGTTAATACTACAGGTATAAGTGATGTGGCTGTAGATGTTCAATATGAAGACCTGAAGAGGGAGATAGAGAAATTGGAAACAGACTTTATCAAATTAAAGCATTCGCAACTGCAAAAGCAGCATTTTGAGGCATGTATTTCTAAGCAGATTGTTCTGAGGGTTCTGCGTGTGCTAAAAATGCCAATGTATGGGACTCAATATCCAGACCTGTTGGCGAAATGGCAACTGCTGAACCTGGAGGCGAGTGCGAAGTCTATGACACTATTGATAGATTTTTTCAAACCTGAGGAAGATTGTCTCAGGGAATCTATCCGTAAACAACAAGCAGATTTATATAAAAGTTCAATTGAGTTAGTGTTAATGCCTCTACGGAGGGCTTGTTGGATAGTGTCTCTGTGTATGAAAGAAGACTTTTGTTACAGAAGAAAGTTAAAATAGATAGAGATGTGAGAGATTTCCAACTTGGCAACATCTTTACTTGGCCTAGAGTTGCTAGTAACAATGATTCTCAGGGTGAGAAAGTTATAAGAAATAATATGCCGACATTGACAAGAAATAATGATGTGACTACTAGTGGCAGTCATAACCTGTTTTTAGATTCAAATGTAACAGTCGACAAACCTTCTCACTCTACAGATGTAAGACAAGACACTACTGCTAAAGAATGTTTTGAGACTGGTCCAATACAAAGCAATTGTTCAGTCCTACAGAGTGATGAGATACAGTTACTGAACTCTCCTACTCCTAATATGACTGTTTTGTCAGATGTTCGCCCTAAAGAGGCAAATAGAACTGTTGTGGGAAATGTTACAGAAATAAATAATAAAAATGTAAATTTTCATCGGTTTCCCTTACCGATTACTGCAGAAGAAAGGGGCTTGAAAAGAGCACGTTCAGTGAGTCGGGGTTGACAGCAACGGAGGTTTCCCTCAGAAAGAGGGAGTGGGCACACTTTAAAGAAAATGTGGAGCCATGTAGGGACGACCTGATATGGAACATTTCTAACAGAACTTTGGATATTTATGAAAGCTCGGTCCTTAATAAAGGACTAGGTTTTATACCAACATGTATGAGTCAGTTAACTGATGTTATTGTTGACTTGAAAACATTTGTTAGAAATGTTATGTTGAAATTAGAATTGGGTAATAATACTATTGAGCAGCAGAATCCATTTAGGAGATCTAGTATGTATATACCTATCTGTCACCCGTTAGTACAAGCATTTGATAAGTTAGTAGAGGAGGATTTGTATAAGTATTATAACTGTGATCATCAGATACAAGGTTTGAAAAATAACCTGAATTTTAATGAACGTGAAGCACTTAAAAGACTGCAGAATGATTTGAGTATTAGTATAAGGCCAGCAGATAAAGGTGGGCCAATAATGCCATTGATTACAAGAGCTCCATGTTTAGAATGTTAAATGATAAGACATTTTATAAATAAATAGATCAAGAGTTTGTCTCTGAGAAAAAATTATATCAGAAACATCAATACTTTTATACTGAGAGTCCTATTATACCCATTATACATGGGCTACCTAAGGTCCATAAAGATGGCCTTAACCCACCCATGAGACCTATTGTCTCTGGGAGGGGATGGTGTACGGAGCCTCTTTCAATATATGTAGAGAAATATTTGCGCCCTAGTGTAGATGATAATTCTTTTATTTTGAGAGATACGCAACAGTTTTTGAAAGAGTTATACATTTTCTGTGAAAATGAGAACATGATTGATAAAGAACTTTATTAGTGACCTTGGACGTACAGTCCTTGTTCACTATTATTCTGAATGAAGAAGGTATAATAGCTGTGAGATGTTATTTAGAGAGACATAGTAATTATGATGATAAGTTCATTGATCTATTATGTTTGTTTTTAGAGACGATACTTGAAAGTAATATATTTTTGTTTGATGGCATTCCCTATGTCCAGCTGGATGGTGTAGCTATGGGCACTTCTTGTGCCAATAGCTACGCCATGTTTCTAGCTATATAAAAAAGCGAACTGCAAGCCACAAGGAACTCAGGCAAAAGAAAATGTCGTGTTAACGTATTTTAATAAGACCGTTTTCACTCTTGCAAGGCAGGAGCTTTTTCAGACAAGTTAAAAAGTTACAAAAACACTCCTTTTAAAAACAACAGCTGATTAACTTCTGATGTCATTTCCTTTCAAAGGAAAAAAAACTTACGGGCAACTTTTTATATGTTAAAAGGACAGATTATGATAAACATAATGAATGTACTAGATGTCCTCATAAAAAATCCTGTCTCAAACCAAAATTACATTTATGTAGACAGTAAATAGTATTATATAAAAATAATTAAAAAATAATTAAAAAACATATAATAAGCTAAACCTTTTATTCGAAAAACTTTTGTTTAACCTACTAAACACCCCGAGGGAGCAAGAATAACAACCATAAAGAAAAATATGTATGTATAAGTAAGCATCTTTGTGTGCTTAAGGTGTACTATACTTAATGATAAAGCAAGGGCAATGATTACAATAAATTCTACACTAAACTTTATATGTATATATAAAATACAATCTTACAAGAAGGTATGTATCCTACCCTCAATGGGAATAGTTCAACTTCTTAAGTAACTTTTGTATTTCAAAATAACTGATATATTACAGGTCTCATTCAACCCGGGAGGGGAAAAGGCGTTTAAAAGTAATTGCCATTCAAGTTCTTTTAATTCTAGGAGGATGGACTGAGGCCCCCCCCTAATACCCACTTTTACCAAATCAATACCCATAAAAGAAAAGCCGTGTCCAACATGATCTAAAATATGCTTCGATAGGGCATTATCAGTTTTTTGGTTTCTAATTGCGTAATTATGTTGGTAAATGCGGTCACGCAACTTTCGGTCAGTCTTACCAACATAAAACGCAGCACAGCAATTACACTGGGCTAAGTAAACAACAGATTTGGTGTCACACACAATCCTGTGTCTGATGTAAAATTTCTCATTCCTTATAGAAAAGGAATTCCCTGTTTTTAATAACCTGCACCAATTACAGAAACCACAAGGGGCACTACCAGTTTGTCTTGAAGTAGGATTACTAGAATCCATATTTTGCAGCAGTTCTTTTAAATTTCTGCCTCTCCTAAATACAAATAGGGGGAAAGAACCCAAGATTTTCAATAGGTAGGCATTGTTCACAATGAAGTGCCAGTTCTTCTTTATAATAGAACACATACTGTCAATGTGTTTATTGTGGGTTAAAATAAGACTGGTCTTAAAGTCTTGTGTGGAACTCACAGTAGTTTGTCTGTTGTCATTATTCTCATGTGAGGGAGGACTGAATTCATTACTAGGTGAAGATATTTGCATGTTTTCAGTATTCAAAGGGTCACTTAGCATAGAATTAGAGAGTAATGGTGTGTAAAACCCTGACGCTCTCTTTTGTGAAACTTCTCTAATTACGTTATCAAGGAGTTCACAAGGGTAACCCCTATTCAAAAACATGCCTTTAAGGTTGGCACACTCAATTTCAAAAGCAGAGTCAGTATTACACATACGTGTAGCTCTCACTAATTGGCCCTTTACTATGGACTTTTTCTGTTTCCATGGATGGTTGCTGGAATAATGTAGGAAAGCATTACAGTATGTGTGTTTTCTGAAGATGCTTGAAAGAAATCGCTTATTGTCAACATCCTTAATGAGCTTAACATCTAAGTAATCTATCTCTTCATAAGAGAAATGATAGGTAAAAGTTAGAAAAGGACAAGAAGCGTTCATTTTACTTAATAAGTTGAGTGCACAATCTTCACCCCCCTGTATGAGAATAAATACGTCGTCTAAAAAACGCGTATAATATTTTCTTGTCTCCTTGAATAAAATATCCTTGAACAAGAATGTCTTTTCCCAATACGCTACCACAAGATTGGCAACACTCCCCCCACACGGGGAACCCATTGCAATACCTCTTTTTTGGAGGTAATAGTTGTTGTTAAAGATGAAAAAATTGGATGTTAAAATGATGTCAAGTAGGATGGTAATGACATCAATTTCATCTTTAGGTGCTCCAAGGTCAAGTAACATCAATTCAACCCATTCAATAGCCTCACAGTGTGGTATACAAGTATATAAATCAACAACATCAATTGTTAAGAAGTTATTTGAAGGGTCGAAGGGAATGTCATTTATAGACATTAAAAAAGACCAAGAGTCTTTGCATATCTGGGGTAATAGCTTAATGTATTTGTTCAAGATGTGGTCAACAACCTTAGCACAAGGGTACGTAATACAGCATCTCCCATCCACCAGAGCCCGCATGGGTGGGTCAACCAAGTTTTTATGTATTTTGGGGATTCCAAACATGACTGGGACTCTGGGGAAGGAGATGTTAATGAAGTTGAAGGTTTCCATATCTATCCTTCCTTCTATAAATAAATCTCTAAGGTACCCTTTAATGCGATTGTATTCACCTGACATCTCATTGAGGGATGAAGGTTCATAGGCTAGTGTGTTAAGAACCTGGGACATTTTGACATTGTAATCATCTTTATCAAAGATGACCAAGCCCCCACCTTTATCTGGTTTAATCACCCTAATAGGAAAATTCCTAAGATTTTCCAGACTAGCCCTTTGTTCAGGTGAAATGTTGATTCTATTATCGAACCACTTAATGTTCTGAAACAAGAATCTAAAGTCTATTTCGCAAGCATATTCAAATGTTTGTAAAATAGGGTGTAGTGGAGGATTAAAAATACTCGACATTTTGAAAGGGTGTATATCACAAGCAGAATCACCTTTGAATAAAACTCTAAGATTTAACCTGCGTACATAACATTTCAAGTCCATCAAACATTTTGGTAGGCTAATCCTCTGATCAGGAACAAACGATAGCCCAAAAGCTAACAGTTCAATAAGTTCTTGGTCGATGTAAACATCAGAGAAGTTGTACACAGTGAAATCACCTTTTAAGTTTTTCAAAATTATTGGTTTACCAGTTGAAACAACAGGAAATTCATTTCCTATTTGTTCGAATTGTTTTTCCTTTGGTTTTTCCTCCGCCCTAAAAAAGGCTTATTCTGGTTATTATAATTAGGGTGATAACCATTTTTGCTATAATTGGATTTTATTCTGTTGCTTCTCCTCAGTTGTTGGGACGATGAGCCTTCATCGCCATCTTCGATATCGACATCATTCTCCTCTAATGTGTAGAGGCCATCCCTTCCACTACTGCTATTGATAAGGCCATCTTGGTTCGAGGGGCCTTTTGTAGTTCTAACCAAGTTAGGATACGCCTTCTCTGCAGCATATGCTTGGCGATCTCTAGTTAATTTTTTGATTTTGTTAGTTTTTAATTTAACTAACAAGGAATCAATACTGTCAAAAATACGATGGTAATCATATTTGTACCGAGTAAAGTTGAGATCACCTTTGATTTTACTATCTAGGGCATTGGTTTCGAGTAATAAAGCATCAATATGTTTTTCATAATGTTTAACCATTACCCCTAATAACTCAAGCCCTTGTTTATTCAATACACTGTTGAGTTCATCAATGAACAAGGAATCAGAGAAAAGTCCAGTAGGTGTGAAAGAACTTCTCAAGCCTTTCGGCACAATGCTCTCTCTGATGCATTGTTTAAAATAGGAGACTTCCAATTGAAGTTTCCTAATTTTTAACATGTTGTTGTCCAATAGTCTTAAATTCAAAGAAATGTTATCATCAGTGTTACCTGGCAAACTTGTCCCCGTAGCCGACGGCCCCGTAGGTCCAAAAGCAAAAACTTCAGTGTTGTTGACCCATTCTCCAAAGGAGGGTACGCCAATAAGCCCAGGGTTGTAGTTGTTGCCACCCGAAATATTATGGTTGTTTGCTCCGGTCGCCGGAACATTCCTAGCAGGTAGAGCAGACCCGTCCGTTTCTAGCTATGTGGGAAGAATCACAATTATTCATAATGGAACAGTTTAAGAAAAATGTGCTATTCTATAAACGTTTCGTAGACGATGCCTTTTTTATTTGGAATGGTGATTTAAATGTATTGTATAGATTTGTATACGAAATTAATCAAATCACAAGTTATTTAAAGTTTTCTATGAATGTCTCATCCACAAAGATTGTGTTTTTAGATGTATTTGTAGAGAGACTGAGTGATGGTTCTCTCACAACTGGTGTTTTTAGGAAGGCATGCCATACAAATACATTGCTTCATAGGAGAAGCATGCATCCCAATTATGCATTTCACAATGTTGTCAAGGGACAAGGGATGCGTATTTCAAGGTTAAACAATACTGAAGTGGGCTTTGAGAAAGAAATGACAGACTTGAGAGAGAGGTTTGTACAACTGGGTTATACACCCCGTGATATTAACGAAGGGTTATGTGCTATAAATTCTCTGAGGGAGAATAGAGCCAAGCCCTATTTTTCAAGTCAATCTCATGATATGAGAAGTACTATTGATATAAATAATGAAATTAGGATTCCCATGTTCTTTACTAAAGACAAGGATAATATTGCTGAAATGTTTAAGAAGCATTGGGGTGTTTTGATGACAGACCCACAAATTGTAAAATGTATAGGTGATAGACCGAGGTTTAGATTCAGAAATAAGATGAATATTAGGAGAATGTTATGTTATACCCATGATAGGGAAGAAATTCGAGACATAACAGGTACTATACCATGTGACGAATGTAATTTTTGTCCACACATTAGAAAAATTAATATATTTATACATCCGGATACTGGGAGAGAGTTCAAGTTTAGTTGCATGGCAACATGTGGTACTGAACATGTGGTGCATTTAGCTGTGTGCCTTGCATGTCAGTAGTTCTGTGTAGGAAAGACTGACAGGCAATTCAGACATAGAATAAGAGAACATTTATATAAAATTAGAACAGGCACAGTGACCAATGCATTGGCCAAACATGTTAAGTCCAAAGGGCAAGAACATACGTTTGAATTTATGGTTATAGAAATGGTGCGAGTAGGTATAAGGGGAGGTAATATTAACTATTTAACAGAAGAAAGAGGCTAATTGGATCATAAGATTACATGCTGATGTAGGGAAAGGCTTGAATGAAAGGGTTTCTTTGAAACCCTTTCTTCGGAATAAAAGACTTAAAATCAGATAAAAAATAAAAAAAAAAAATTTTTAGCGTTTTTTGATATGCTTTTTTGCATATGTTTTAATTATATTTAATCTGATTTTACAAAAAATGTGTTATTCCGATAATATAATGTATTAGTCAGTGAAGTCAATAAATGTAATTAGAGTGGAATCACTGACTTCTGTTGTTTAGCATTGTTGTTTAATTAGTGTTTTGATACACATTTTAGGATTTAGATTGTTAAGTTCTAGAGTGAAATTTGTTTGTTTTTATGAATTTATTAATTGTTGAAGTAATTATGATGTGTCAGAATATGATTGGTAGTTTATGTTTTTAAATGGAAATCTGTTATTCACTCAGTTATATGGTCTGATGAAGCTATGAAGTGAAAGCGCTTACCTCCTGATTGCACAAATAAAGAATTTTTTATATTCAATATGAATTGATTGTTTGCTGGACTTTGTAAGCAGTGGATTAATGAAGCAGTATATGAACTGAGACATTGCAACTTTGTTTATTGGACTCTGCATGGTAGCTGTTGCTTTATTTTTGGATTTGGTGAGATTGTCTGTTTTCATAAGCACAGCTTTTACCCCCTGGAGTTTTGCCTGTTTTTTCGTTATATATATTCTTTACATTTTGCTGTCCTCTCTTCTCCACGGGGACATGGCAGAAGGTACAACAACTGTGGTTGAACTGAATTATAGACTGGAGAATTTACAGATGGGTTCCGTGCTGAACAGCAGAGCCAAATCAGTCCAACATAGACAAGACAATGGGTTAAATAATTTGAATTTTAACCCCTATGAGAGATTCAATAATATGGTGACTAATAACATCAATCCCTTACTCTCATATCAAGTTAATACTACAGGTATAAGTGATGTGGCTGTAGATGTTCAATATGAAGACCTGAAGAGGGAGATAGAGAAATTGGAAACAGACTTTATCAAATTAAAGCATTCGCAACTGCAAAAGCAGCATTTTGAGGCACGTATTTCTAAGCAGATTGTTCTGAGGGTTCTGCGTGTGCTAAAAATGCCAATGTATGGGACTCAATATCCAGACCTGTTGGCGAAATGGCAACTGCTGAACCTGGAGGCGAGTGCGAAGTCTATGACACTATTGATAGATTTTTTCAAACCTGAGGAAGATTGTCTCAGGGAATCTATCCGTAAACAACAAGCAGATTTATATAAAAGTTCAATTGAGTTAGTGCTAATGCCTCTATGGAGGGCTTGTTGGATAGTGTCTCTGTGTATGAAAGAAGACTTTTGTTACAGAAGAAAGTTAAAATAGATAGAGATATGAGAGATTTCCAACTTGGCAACATCTTTACTTGGCCTAGAGTTGCTAGTAACAATGATTCTCAGGGTGAGAAAGTTATAAGAAATAATATGCCGACATTGACAAGAAATAATGATGTGACTACTAGTGGCAGTCATAACCTGTTTTTAGATTCGAATGTAACAGTCGACAAACCTTCTCACTCTACAGATGTAAGACAAGACACTACTGCTAAAGAATGTTTTGAGACTGGTCCAATACAAAGCAATTGTTCAGTCCTACAGAGTGATGAGATACAGTTACTGAACTCTCCTACTCCTAATATGACTGTTTTGTCAGATGTTCGCTCTAAAGAGGCAAATAGAACTGTTGTGGGAAATGTTACAGAAATAAATAATAAAAATGTAAATTTTCATCGGTTTCCCTTACCAATTACTGCAGAAGAAAGGGGCTTGAAAAGAGCACGTTCAGTGAGTCGGGGTTGACAGCAACGGAGGTTTCCCTCAGAAAGAGGGAGTGGGCACACTTTAAAGAAAATGTGGAGCCATGTAGGGACGACCTGATATGGAACATTTCTAACAGAACTTTGGATATTTATGAAAGCTCGGTCCTTAATAAAGGACTAGGTTTTATACCAACATGTATGAGTCAGTTAACTGATGTTATTGTTGACTTGAAAACATTTGTTAGAAATGTTATGTTGAAATTAGAATTGGGTAATAATACTATTGAGCAGCAGAATCCATTTAGGAGATCTAGTATGTATATACCTATCTGTCTCCCGTTAGTACAAGCATTTGATAAGTTAGTAGAGGAGGATTTGTATAAGTATTATAACTGTGATCATCAGATACAAGGTTTGAAAAATAACCTGAATTTTAATGAACGTGAAGCACTTAAAAGACTGCAGAATGATTTGAGTATTAGTATAAGGCCAGCAGATAAAGGTGGGCCAATAATGCCATTGATTACAAGAGCTCCATGTTTAGAATGTTAAATGATAAGACATTTTATAAATAAATAGATCAAGAGTTTGTCTCTGAGAAAAAAATTATATCAGAAACATCAATACTTTTATACTGAGAGTCCTATTATACCCATTATACATGGGCTACCTAAGGTCCATAATGATGGCCTTAACCCACCCATGAGACCTATTGTCTCTGGGAGGCGATGGTGTACGGAGCCTCTTTCAATATATGTAGAGAAATATTTGCGCCCTAGTGTAGATGATAATTCTTTTATTTTGAGAGATACGCAACAGTTTTTGAAAGAGTTATACATTTTCTGTGAAAATGAGAACATGATTGATAAAGAACTTTATTAGTGACCTTGGACGTACAGTCCTTGTTCACTATTATTCTGAATGAAGAAGGTATAATAGCTGTGAGATGTTATTTAGAGAGACATAGTAATTATGATGATAAGTTCATTGATCTATTATGTTTGTTTTTAGAGACGATACTTGAAAGTAATATATTTTTGTTTGATGGCATTCCCTATGTCCAGCTGGATGGTGTAGCTATGGGCACTTCTTGTGCCAATAGCTACGCCATGTTTCTAGCTATGTGGGAAGAATCACAATTATTCATAATGGAACAGTTTAAGAAAAATGTGCTATTCTATAAACGTTTCGTAGACGATGCCTTTTTTATTTGGAATGGTGATTTAAATGTATTGTATAGATTTGTATACGAAATTAATCAAATCACAAGTTATTTAAAGTTTTCTATGAATGTCTCATCCACAAAGATTGTGTTTTTAGATGTATTTGTAGAGAGACTGAGTGATGGTTCTCTCACAACTGGTGTTTTTAGGAAGGCATGCCATACAAATACATTGCTTCATAGGAGGAGCATGCATCCCAATTATGCATTTCACAATGTTGTCAAGGGACAAGGGATGCGTATTTCAAGGTTAAACAATGCTGAAGTGGGCTTTGAGAAAGAAATGACAGACTTGAGAGAGAGGTTTGTACAACGGGGTTATACACCCTGTAATATTAACGAAGGGTTATGTGCTATAAATTCTCTGAGGGAGAATAGAGCCAAGCCCTATTTTTCAAGTCAATCTCATGATATGAGAAGTACTATTGATATAAATAATGAAATTAGGATTCCCATGTTCTTTACTAAAGACAAGGATAATATTGCTGAAATTTTTAAGAAGCATTGGGGTGTTTTGATGACAGACTCACAAATTGTAAAATGTATAGGTGGTAGACCGAGGTTTAGATTCAGAAATAAGATGAATATAAGGAGAATGTTATGTTATACCCATGATAGGGAAGAAATTCGAGACATAACAGGTACTATACCATGTGACAAATGTAATTTTTGTCCACACATTAGAAAAATTAATATATTTATACATCCGGATACTGGGAGAGAGTTCAAGTTTAGTTGCATGGCAACATGTGGTACTGAACATGTGGTGCATTTAGCTGTGTGCCTTGCATGTCAGTAGTTCTGTGTAGGAAAGACTGACAGGCAATTCAGACATAGAATAAGAGAACATTTATATAATATTAGAACAGGCACAGTGACCAATGCATTGGCCAAACATGTTAAGTCCAAAGGGCAAGAACACACGTTTGAATTTATGGTTATAGAAATGGTGCGAGTAGGTATAAGGGGAGGTAATATTAACTATTTAACAGAAGAAAGAGGCTAAGTGGATCATAAGATTACATGCTGATGTAGGGAAAGGCTTGAATGAAAGGGTTTCTTTGAAACCCTTTCTTCGGAATAAAAGACTTAAAATCAGATAAAAAATAAAAAAAAAATTTTTAGTGTTTTTTGATATTTTTTTTGCATATGTTTTAATTATATTTAATCTGATTTTACAAAAAAATGTTTTATTCCAATAATATAATGTATTAGTCAGTGAAGTCAATAAATGTAATTAGAGTGGAATCACTGACTTCTGTTGTTTAGCATTGTTGTTTAATTAGTGTTTTGATACACATTTTAGGATTTAGATTGTTAAGTTCTAGAGTGAAATGTGTTTGTTTTTATGAATTTATTAATTGTTGAAGTAATTGTGATGTGTCAGAATATGATTGTTAGGTTATGTTTTTAAATGGAAATCTGTTATTCACTCAGTTATATGGCCTGATGAAGCTATGAAGTGAAAGCGCTTACCTCCTGAGTGCACAAATAAAGAGTTTTTTTATATTCAATACGTATTGATTGTTTGCCGGACTTTGTAAGCAATGGATTAATGAAGCAGTATATGAACTGAGACATTGCAACATTGTTTATTGGACTCTGCATGATAGATGTTGCTTTATTTTTTGATTTGGTGAGATTGTCTGTTTTCATAAGCACAGCTTTTACCCCCTGGAGTTTTGCCTGTTTTTTTTGTTATATATATAGTTTTTGAATATATCATTGTTAGCTATAGGTCCCCCACCATAAACCACGAGAACCACTCTGCCTACCTGGAACTACTTGAGTTACTCAATATACAGCCAAACACCTTGGTCATGGGCAATTTCAACTATCCTTCCATTGGCTGGGAGTCATATATGAGCATATACAGACTTGCCTTCAGGTTCCTGCACTGGAACAGATAGTCTGCACCTCCACAAAGGGGTCAAATGTCCTAGACTTAGTATTCACCAACCTAGGGAGTCTCTGCACTACCCCCTTTGTGTTGCCCTTCCTGGTAAAATCTGATTGTAAATCAGTCTTATTTGAAGTAACAATCATACCTGACCCCCACTCAAGAGCAAAAAGGATGAAAAAATTTTCCAAAGCAAACTATAGCCTCCTAAGTGATGGCATAAACCATTTCAAACCTCCTGCTACCACTGTCAACAACGACTGTTATACAGAGGTGTACACAAATGCCCTGTATAAATTTATTTACTTTTTATTTTATTTTTATTTTGCATTTGTTAACTGGGAAATTCTGACTGGACTAGGTCTATTTGCAGTAGAGACCTGGGGAGAAAAGCTCCACATTGTTAAGCAACAGAAAAATATTTTTAAGCAGAGTAGTACAAGTTAAACAAGAGAGAAATTATTTTATACAGAGTAGTGCAATAAACATGTACATTATACAACAAAACAATTGGATATTCACATTAAAAATGCAAGCAGTCAAGACACTTTCCAGCAGTCAGAGAAGTTATAAACAGTAGCGATTAGGAGCTACTTACAGGCTTGGCTAATGGCTGTTACAGATTTAGTCCCATAGACGATTACAGTGACTAACTTGGTATTGGTGAATGGTGGCTGTTAGGGTTTTAGTCCCATAGAGGATTACAGTGACTAACTTGGTATTGGTGAATGGTGGCTGTTAGGGTTTTAGTCCCATAGAGGATTACAGTGACTAACTTGGTATTGGTGAATGGTGGCTGTTAGGGTTTTAGTCCCATAGAGGATTACAGTGACTAACTTGGTACTGGTGAATGGTGGCTGTTAGGGTTTTAGTCCCATAGAGGATTACAGTGACTAACATGGTATTGGTGAATGGATATGTGCAGGAAAACGTAGGAAAGCTTAAGTTTAAGTAATACAAGGACACAGCCAGGTATACATCAGATGTGATCTAAGGGAGTTTTTGAAGTGTGAGGTGGTGGAGGCAGTGGTCAGCAAAGGAGGAAGGCAATTCCAGTTTCTAGCAGTGGTGTGGGAATATAACACTTTTCCTGCAGTATTGTTTCTCTAGTGATATAGGGGAGAGATTTGTCACTAGATCGGAGAGGGTGATTTGCTGTGTAGTGGGTAAGTACTTGGGTTACTGATGGGATTTTATCAGGGTATTTAAGAATATTGTAGGCAGTGACTAGCTGGTGGTAATTAGGTAGTTGAGGTAGTTCTAGCCAATTTAGGTCCCTTAGAGCAACACAGTGATATGTTCTTTTTTTTTCAAAACAAGTTTATTGTTTTAACATATAAGAGAAATATCATAACAATTTTATACAAATAATTAAAAATAGGTATTATTATAATATTCAACAAAACAACTAAAGTATTTACAAAGACATCCACTACAATCAGATCAATTAATTAAACTAAAATACTGTGCTATTGAAATTAGAATTTTTTTAACAAATTTTGTAAATTATCCCATACAATAAAATGTGATGTTTTTCTAGTTGTTCTCATTCTAATTGTGCTTATTTCCATATGACACATTATATTCATAACATTTTTTAAATTCATTGAACGAAGGAGGTGTATCTGAAATCCAATTTCTAGTTATTATTTTCCTAGCCACTGCTAGGATAGACCATAACAAGGGAAGCTTAATCTTTTAACACATTGAGGTACAGGTGTGTTGAATAATATAAGAGACTTAGAAATAATGAAATTATCTGTAAAAAGAGCCTGCAAAAATTCATTAATTGACTTCCAGTATTCTTTCAACTTCATACAGTCATAAAACATATGAGCCCAGTCAGCATTAATTTCTACATTACATCTCTTACATAGATTATCTTTATTATTAATTTTATTCATCATCAAAGGTGTATAAAAAGATCTATGTAAAAATTTCCATGTATAAAGTCTCCAGACAATGGAAGATGTAGTTCTATAAGCAGATTCCAATATATATTGTTTATCTTGTTGAGTTGGCGGGTCCCCATTAATAGAGGTGAAATAATTCCAATATGAATCTACATTGTAAAAAGTTTCTTGTCTGATAATTTTATGTATATATGAAAGTTTACCTTTATCAGAAACTTTATGCTGTAAATTTATTATCAAGTAATCAATCAGTTTTGGAATAGATTCTTTAACTGTTATAGACATTAGATCTATTCTATCAATGAGATGTTGTCTAAAGATCTGAACCTCTAACCAGCAAGTTTCTCTTAGATCAAATTCTTGTTTTAAGAAATCTAGATTTTTAACTTTATTATCAGATATCAGCTGATACCAGTACTTTAGATTATTATCTATAGCTAAATGAGCTCCTTCAGAAGTAGATGACATAAGCATACCCTGAGTATAAATTATAGGGAACACAATAAAATTCCATTCCCTATACTTAGGGTGCATGAATATAAAGTTACGATAACTAATAATAATATTTAATGGGTAACAGACCATATGTTTAGGTGTAATAGGTGAAGTACAAAATTCCTTTAGCAACCACAACATGGAGTTATTTATAATCATATTTTTATGTGTTAAGGAGATTTTCATGAAGTGCATACTAATTAGCTCCCAATAATCTTTCCATTTTGCGACATATGACCGATCTATTAATAAAGTAATAACTTTTATAATAGAAGAGATAATATATAAATTAAAGTCTGGAAAAGAAATACCCCCTTGAGACCAGCTATTAGTATGTTTCTTTAATGCAATCCTAGGTCTATTAGGTGCCCATATGAAATTTAACATTAGTGTATTCAGTTTCTTGATAGTTATTTTTGTAGGTGAAAGTATTATTGATTGTATTAAGTATAAAATCTTGGGGAATATTATCATTTTAATAATTGTAAGTCTCTCCTCCATAGTAAAAAACATATTATTCCAGGTATTAAAAAGATTTTGTATATTAAGAAAACAGGTATTATAGTTATTATATATAATAGATTTAATATCTTTAGATAGTATTATACCTAAATAAGTTATCTGACCTGAGTTGGGTACATATTTAGTAAAATCACTAATGAGAGTATTTTTTCGTATATATAGGTAGTATTTTAGTTTTTCTTCATTGAATATTAAACCAGAAATACTTTTAAAATTCATCATTTTATCAAATAAAGACTGCATAGAAGAATTAGATCCTGCTGATGTAATTAGAACATCATCTGCAAAAGTTGAATTTTGATGTTGTATTTTCTTCTATTTCAAAACCCTCTATGTCAGTACTGTTTCTAATCAAATTAGCCCAAGGCTCCATTACTAAAGCGAATAATAGTGGAGAAAGTGGACATCCTTGCTTTGTACCTTTAAGAATGGGTATTTTTTGTGAAACACATGTTCCTACCTTAATATAAGCCAGCGTTCCTTTGTATAAATGCTCAATTAAATTTACAAATGCATCAGAGAAATTTGTGCATTTCAGTAAGGTAAACAGATAGTCCCAACTTACTGAATCAAATGCTGAACCTATATCAAGACTAATAAGTGTTAAATCTTTCTTTTTCCTATTTGCAAAATCAATTAATGTTAAAGTTCTTCTTATATTATCAAAAGTATTTCTATTTACAATGAAGCCCGTCTAATCTATGTCTATAATGCCGGGGATAATTGTTTTCAATCTATCAGCAAAAATACTCATAAACATTTTATAATCAACATTAAGTAATGAGATGGGTCGATATGAAGAACATCTAGTTGGATCTTTATTAGGTTTTAAAACTGGTGAAATAAATGTATATTGCCAAGATGGGGGGGGTTATTAACTCAGTTTGGGCCAGAATAAAAACCTTATGTATTAATGAATATGTAGTTTTAGAAAGGATTTTATATATCTCTGGTATAATACCATCATTACCCGGTGCTTTGTTTGATTTAAGCTTATTTATTTGTGTAATAACTTCTGTATATGAAATACTCTTGTCCAATAGTTTAATTTGTTGTTTATTAAGCTTTTATTCATGTTTGTGGTTTTAAACTCCTTTATTTTATCTTTAGGTTCCATGTTAATGTTGTTATGGTTAATCTTGTGAAAGTGATTTCTAAATTCATCCAGTATTTCTGGTATACTAGAAACATTCTTCTTTTTCCTTAGAGAAAAGATTTCTTTGATATGGTTTTGTTTATTCAATCTTTTGTTTTATTTTTAAGTCTATGTAAGTATTTGGGGCTTATTGAATAAGACAAAAACTTGTATTCTCTAAAGTTATTTTAACTTTATGAGTTAAAATTTCTTTGTATTTCTCATTTAGTTTGTTTATTTCTTCAATAACTTTCTTGTCCATAATATTTTCTTTATTATTATGTTTATAAGAGTCTAGTTTACTTTGAATATCTAACAATTCCTTATCCCAAGATTTCCTTTTGTTATTATACCATCTGATACTTTGTCCATATAGATATGATTTTAAGGCATCCCAAACATAGACAATGGAGACTTCAGGAGTATTATTTATGTCTAGAAAATGTTGTACTTCTGAAAGTATATATTCTTTATAGTCTTTTAGCTGAGTTAAGTATGCTGGTATCCTTTTGATCTGAACATTATGAGTATTTTTATCATGAATTCAAAAACAATTGAGTTATGATCAGATATAGGACATGAAATGATTTTGGAATTAATTAAATCTGTTACCATCTGGTTAGAAATAAAGACCCTATCTATTTTTGAATAAGTTTTGTATCTGTTAGAAAAAAGGTGTATGGTAATGATTTTGACTCTATCTGATTATTAATATCATTCAAATGATAAGAATTAGCAAAATCATTTAAATGTTTTGCATTAGATGTAATTCTTCTTTTCTTTATAGTGGTAGTATCACTTTCATGTAGTATACAATTAAAATCACCAGCTAAAATAATATCCCCTACAGAGAATGATATGATCTTATCAATATGATGTTTCACTGTATTAATACCAATTCCAGGTATCCAATATACATTAATTAAAGTGTAAGTCTTCCCATTAATTTGTATTGTAACCATACAAAACATTCCTTTGTCATCCTGATAAGACTTAATGGTTTTAGGAATGGGCATACTTTTATTCCATAAAATAGCTACTCCTCTTTTTTCTGAGTGTGCTCTGAACTAACCAATACTGTATACTTATTAGTGGCTAGTTTATCAATATCTTTTTCAAGAGATGGGTTTCTTGCAGGAAGACTAGATTGGCCTTGTGTAGATTAATGTATCTTATTAGGCTTGCCCTTTTACACGGATTATTCAATCCATTAATGTTTAAAGAAATTCCTTTTAAAGATGTCATTTGGCATTTTAAAACTCAAGAATCTTATGATCGAAATAACAAATAACAAGATAAATAATGTTACATCTCCTCTTTTAGGTGTACCTTTAAATATAGCTGTATTTATTAAATCTCTTATGGGATTTTGTATAGGATTCAATTTTGTTTGTAGTGACAATGAGTGTACAAAATATATTGTGGATGTCAAAACTATATACATATAACAATGAACAAGTGAAAATAATGTAAGGATTAAACCTTGCATCCCGCCTGGAGTTGAAAACTCCAACTTAGAGCAGTATTTACTACTCAAGTTAACCCCCTACCTTAAGCAGCAGTACCTCAGCTACCACCTTATCAATTTAATACTAGTTATATTTAACTGAGGTTAACCGTTTTCAATTCAATTATCTATCAAGACAAAACTACACATTTGGTAAAACAGCATCATATAAACTAAAATAAACTTTTTTTTTTTTTTTTTTTAAAAACTGTTCATACTATTATATAGATCTATGTAATATATAACACTTGTATTCTAATAGCATTCAAATAATCTTAATGTTAGAAATCAAGAAGAGAGAAAATTATGTTCTAACATTCATTTAAATCAAAAACTTTGGCTAATATGATTCAGACATTACATGCATTAAGATGCATCTATTTTCTGTCATGTGAATTCTATCAACAGCTTCCAAAAAATCTTGAATTGTTTGTATATGAGCATTTACTTAAACTCATTATTGTCAATAGAGTAAAATATTGTATTCATAAAAATTATTATAAATCATATTGCATAGTTATGTAGATTCTCAGAAACACCTGCGTTATTACCTAAAAAAAAAAGCCATCACACACATAAACACAGACACACACACATACATATACACACACACATATACACACACACACACACATACACACACACACACACACACACACACACACACACACACACACACACACACACACACACACACACATACATATACACATACACATATATACATACATACACACACACACACACACACACACACACACACACACACACACACACACACACACATACACATATATATATATATCTGATCTCACTGAGTTGTGTCTTTGTAGAGCACTATCCTACTTGCTGTCCCTAGAATAAATCTGTCTGCTTTATACAAAATAATGCACAGCAAACACATATTAGTAACCAGATTTTACAATCATGCTAACCTACTGCTTTAAAATATATCACATGACATTTCTTCCAGAATAGAGTTATAAGATTATTTATGCTTGTCAATCAGATGAATTAAATGAGTTATAGTAAAGTATATGTTTGGGACACAAGTTTTAACACAGATTATTATGCTACTGTTAAGTAGATTTTCAAAAACATTTAAATAAATGTTTCATTTTCTATGCCTTCTAAAATAAGATATTTACTTGCTACAAGAAACTACATCATCTAAACTCATCATAACTGACATTTTATGAATAGAGTATTTTTCCTGAATCTGTGGTGTGTCAGTGTGATAACCTTGTCAATGTTTATACTAACTGCTTTCAGTTTCTCTGTGAAAATTCTGTGAGTGAAGCTTCTGAGGAAACTCATGGACACTGTGCATGAGACAGCCCACATCCCAGATTGTCTCCCTTAACATTTTGGCGGAAACTTATTAAAACTTGTGGCAAACATTCATTTTGTCAATAGAGTAAAATATTGTATTCATAGAAATTATTATAAATCATATTGGATAGTTATGCAGATTCTCAGAAAAAAAGCCATCACACTCACACACACACACACATACATACACACACACACACACACACACACACACACACACACACACACACACACACACACACACACACACACACATATATATATATCTGATCTCACTGAGTTGTGTCTTTGTAGAGCACTATCCTACTTGCTGTCCCTAGAATAAATCTGTCTGCTTTATACAAAATAATGCACAGCAAACACATATTGGTAACCAGATTTTACAATCATGCTAACCTACTGCTTTAAAATATATCACATGACATTTCTTCCAGAATAGAGTTATAAGATTATTTATGTTTGTCAATCAGATGAATTAAATGAGTTATAGTAAAGTATATGTTTGGAACACAAATTTTTAACACAGATTATTATGCTGCTGTTAAGTAGATTTTCAAAAACATTTAAATAAATGTTTCATTTTTATGCCTTCTAAAATAAGACATTTACTTACTACAAGAAACTACATCATTTAAACTCATTATAACTGACATATTTTATGAACAGAGTATTTTTCCTGAATCTGTGGTGTGTCAGTGTGATAACCTTGTCAATGTTTATACTAACTGCTTTCAGTTTCTCTGTGAGAATTCTGTGATTTGAAGATTCTGAGGTAACTCAAGGACATTGTGCATAAGACAGCCCACATCCCAGATTGTCTCTCTTAACATTTTGGCGGAAACTTATTAAAAACTAGTGACAAACATTCATTTAGCAGTGTAAATGCATCTAAACATGACAGAACCTCCACAATGTATTCCACAGATCATCACAGCCTCTATGCAAGTGAAATTAAACTCAAAATTACCAACAAGCAATAAAACTCAGCATTCTTCTCCCAACTCAATTTTCATACAAATCCTATTATTCACTGTGCCCACACAGTCAAAAGCATTTCTATATATTAATAAAGAAAAGAAAAAGAGAGTAGAAAATAAAAGGTAGTGAGGCAGAAATAAAAAAAATGTAAGAGAAAGCTGTAAGAAGTATACACAATGGAATGTTACTTACTGTTTATATTAATAGAGTTAAAAATAAAACATATTATTTACTCTTATTTAGTTCTGATTATTATTAGTTAAAGCATGACAGATTATTTACAAACAAGCATAAGCAGTATAATCAAGAAAGTATAATTAGAAATAGCATTTGAAGAACTTATAAACTTTTACAAGAAATAAATATGTTATTATTCTATTAATGATATTTTCATTACTGTTCTCTCCTGCCCTCCCCACCCTTTACCCACTACATAATCTAAATAGAATGTCATTGTTTAAACAAAGAAAATAATAAAGAAGAAGGAAAAAAAGGTAAAGATAAAAAATGTATCAAATTACTAACCTTACTTTTTTCAGAAAGAAAAACAAATCGAGTCACAGCCTGCCATTAAATCCTCAGGCATTTTGACTGGTTATGAAACAAAACATTTCTTTGCACATGGAGAATAACTTTGATTAAATCTTTTCCAAAATATTTGTGGCTTTCTGGAAATGCAGGAACTATATTCAAAAAGATTAATAATGAACTAAAATGATGAGAGAGAAAAAAAACATAACAAATCATTTGTTTTTTAGTCTCTTCTTTTTCTCTGAAGTCTTCCAGGAAGCTTCAGTTGCCAATCTCTTTAATGAAGAACTAGCCCATTCCATTTCTTCTATTTTATCCAAAATCCTTTTTCTTTGACAAACAGTAAAGCAGAGTCTAAATCATCGAAGACCTTAGGACCATCAGGAAGGAAGATTTTAAGCTTGGCAGGAAACAGAAGGTATGTTTTAAACTGTGCTTTTTTAAGCTCCCTTATTAGTGGCAGAAAAACTTTTCTTTTAGCAATTACCATGGAAGAATAGTCATTGTCAAAACGCACAGTTGTCTCATTAAACTTAACAGGAGCTTTAGCCCAAGCAGATTTAAGAACCATCTCTTTATCAAAAGATGATAGAAATCTAACTATAACTGATCTAGGATAGTTTTTGTTAGAGTTAGTATTAGCTATAGATATATGTGCTCTTTCGATACCAAAAGAGAATGCTTCTGGTAAATCTAAAGTTTTAGGGAGCCATGTTGTTAAAAAAGAAGTAATATTGTTATCTTCAATATTTTCTGGCAGTCCAAAAATCCTAATGTTATTGTGCCTAGATCTATTTTCCAGGTCATCCAGCTTTGTTTGTAAATGTGTATTTTGTTTCAGCAGAAACTCAATGTTGATTTCCTCTTCTTGTATTTTATTTTCCATGTCATTCACAGCTTCTTCTATGCCTGTCATCTGGATCTTCTGTTGTTGCAGGTCCATATGTAACAAGTCTATTTGTTTTGTAGTTTTTTCTATGAAAGTGTCTATTTTAGTATCCATTTTATCCATCTTAGCAGCAAGTTGCTGGACTATAATTATCAGAGACTGAAGTTCTTTCTTGATGCTGGAGTCTTGAGAATTTGTCTTACTGGAACTCATTTCAGACTGATAAACTGACAGGAAAATTTCCAAAGTAATTTCTGGCAGGAATATTATTAAGATTTCCTTTCTTTTTTAGATATAGTTCAAGAACTATATAAAACAAACATATTTAGAAAGAAAATTACTTCAAGAATTAATTTTTTAAGTAATTAATTCCTGTCAATGTAATGAAATTGGTGGAGCTGAAGAAATCTGCTGCTATCCTGTGTTCATCCTTGGCCACGCCCCCCATAGTGATATGTTCTGAAGGTAGTGTTTTTAGAAAACTTGGGGATCTTATTGTAACATGATTCTAGTTTGTCTAGATGAGGTGAAAAATTGGTGCTGCATACATTAGTGTGGACAATAGGTGAGTCTGGGTTAGGATGACTCTTGCTTGGTCTGAGAGAAGGTTTTTGAACCTATATACAAATATACAGACTCGGCTGTACCTGAACAGATTAAAACAAGGTACTCACAAAAAACAAGCCACCCTGATGGACATCAAGCATAAATAGGTTATACAACAAGAGGAAGAAACTAATGTCTAAGAACAAGAGGGAACTGACTCAGCAGAGGAAGGACACCATCCACAGCTTGAACAAGCAAATTAGATATCTTGTAAAGTCCTCTAAAGCCAACTACAAAGCTAAACTAGCATTTGTAGCTAAGGATACTCACAAGGCATTCCTTAGCTATGCCAGAAATCTAAAAGGGAAGCCCCAGCTTTAGGGCGAACTAGTAGTGGACAGTACCACTCAAACTGGCACTGAGGACATCACCATCCTGCTAGCAGACAGATTTGGCACAAACTTCACCACCTTGTCTCTACCAGACAACCCCGAAGCATACCTGTCACCAGTCCTCTACCTAGTATCTTCGAAGAGCAGGTCGTAACTGCACTCTCCATGGCCAAAAATGCAGCCTGTATGAGACTGAATAACATCCCAGTCTGCCTACTAAATGGTCTAATACAGGACCTACTGGAACCTCTTGGCACTCTCTTCAACTAGAGTCCAAGTACTGGCTTTGTCCCAGCAGACTGGAAAACAGCAACAGTAATTCTTTTGCACAAAGTGGGCCATCAACCGACCCTGGAACTATAGACCCATAAGCCTAACCAGCCTGATCTACAAGGCCATGGTGATAATCATGGACCTTGTCAATAAAGACATAGGTGGCCTTCAAATTATTGACCTGACCCAATTTGGCTTCATTAAGGGTCGATCATGCTTATTAAACCTGGTGGACTTCGTCAAGAATGGCACCAAAGCCCTAGATGAAAGCAAAACAGTACATACAGCCTATCTTGACTTAGCCAAAGCTTATAACACAATCCCCCACTCAGACATCATTGAGAAACTCAATCAGCCGGGAATTAGGTCAATATTGGTGGCTCAAGATTGTGGACTATGTACACATTGGTTTACAAATTCCATTGAACATGTGGGAGAAACAGACAAATGTAGTTTTGTAAAACAAAATTGGAAACAGTCGCACACCTTGCTGCTGGTTGTGACATACTAATGGCAGAAGGGATGTATACTAAAAGACATAATAATGTGGCATAACTGCTGCACTGGGGATTGTGCAAGCATTATGGTACTGAAGTGGCTGAAAAACACTGGAAGCATGAGCCACAAAGCATCATAGAAAATGATGTCTGCATCAAATGTGATCATCCATTGCCAACATTTCAAAAAATAGATGCGAGAAAACCAGATATAGTAGTCCATGAAAAGAAGACAAAAGCATTGATCACTGAAATCGCTACACTCAGTGACTACATTGTCTTGCATACAGAGAGACACAAAGTCATAAAATAACAGGATTTGCAGGCAGAAATGAGATTAATGGGGAAGAAAGATACCCAGACAGTTCTAGTACTTGTAGGAACAATGGGTCTTATAAAAAAGAATCTTAAAAGAAGGATCTCTGGCCATCTTTCCAAAATTAGAGCTAAGTGCAAGAATAATACACTGAATCGGCAATTGCAGCTTCATAAAAGACACATTGGCTTTAAATTTCAAATTATTGATCATGTGGACTTTTTGGAACTGGAAGGAGACATCCCTATTCCTTTAGAAAAATGTCAACTACTGCGACAGCTGAAACTGAACTGTTTTAGAAAACCGGAGCTTAATTATTATTGCTCCTTAAAAAACATTCTAGAACTCAGAAAACTGCACCATTGTTTAAAAGACTATTAAACATCTGGTATGGGACTGATTAATGCTGACATTACATGCTAATATTATACATGCTAATATTGTTATAAACGAATATCGAACATTGTAAATATTTTAGAATGGAAATAACTGAGATTGGTGCTGTTTTCTGGCACTTTTACTCATTTAAACTAAATGCTTTCTTACTTAGATGCCACACTTGAACAGATCCCCAGGGCCTTAATGCTTTATTTTTAATATTTTTCACTGTATTTCCACCTTAGTAATTACAGCTATGGTTTTCAGCCTATATAGGTGTTCGCTTGTAGATTTATATACATGTTCATTAATATTATGATATGCTTTTTTACACACAGACCTGATGAAGTATTTATTTGGTATGAAAGCGATCTTTGTTAAAAGTGTTTCAGTTTATAAGTTACTGATATTTATTCTGATAGATGTCTAATGGTAGATCTTTTTGTTAGTTTATTAGTTAGTCATTTTGTTAGTGGGTTGGTTTCTTAATTAATAAAGTTTAGATTAGTAGGTTAGTCTTAATCAGCTGTTCTTATATTACATATTTTAATTTGTCTCTATCTTTTAATTTCAGTTCTAAGGTAGCACATTCTCAGTTTACACTATGGTGTTAGGGGAAAAGGGGACATGGTTAAAGGAATGAGTTCAATGCTTTTATTGCTCTTAACAGAACCACCCACTGTAACCACTCCCTTGCTACAAATAACCTGATTATATATAAATAATGTTTGTTTGTTTCTTTCGGCTTTTCCCGGTTAGGGGTCGCCACAGTGGAACTCCGGTCCACTAATGATTGGCAGTAGAGTTTTACGTGCTGGCTTGCCGGGCCTAACTCACAACCTTCAACGAAGGAACGCCCGTTCACGCATGTCACTACACTGAAGATGCTCTAACTGAGAATCTAACGGGCAACGTCTAACTGTGAGGCAACAACACCACCGCAGCACCACCGCCGCAGTATACGATTATATATAAATAATGAATGTCTTTAATGCTTTTCATTATACTCAACTAGGATCGCTTGTTTGTGTGTTTCAATAAAAGGATATTCCATTTTTAGCTCAACTGTGGACTACCTACCATTTTATTACTTTGAAGTACACATTTTAAAGTTTGATTTTTATTAGTGAACGAGGTACATAACATATTTCAAGGAATGAAATTCACACCCTCCACACTGCAAAGTTTCTGCTTAGATGGGTAGCCAACTGGCTCACCGACAGAATGCATGCAGTCAAAGTTGGGAATTCACATCTACTAGCAGACCAGTTACCAGTGGATTACAAGGATCTGTGCTGGGCCCCCTACAATTTGGAATCTATTTCTCAGCAGTCTAGGTGAAAATAGATGGCCTGTGGCTTACCATCTTCACCGATGACTGCAAACTAGGTGCAATCACTGAGTCCCCCAACGATGTTGACATACCATAAAAAGGGCGTACACAGACAAATGACGGGTGCTAAAGCCACTGACTTAAATTAAATGCAAAAAATGCATTATCATCCCTTTTGGTAAAGGGGAAGTCCCCGCAAATTACAATATTAACAGTACCCCTTAGCTCAAACCTTGTGGTGAGAGATTTGGGAACACAGGTTGATAGCAATCTTAACTTCAATTACCATGTGTCCACAGTGGTAAGGAAGGCCTTCTATGTTGCACATCTCATAAGGAAGGGCATCATATCCAGAGCTAAGGATGTTACAACTCCCCTGTATTCATCCCTCATCAGACCACTAATAGAGTACAATACTCCCTTCTGTATGTACCTCACCAGACATCTGCAGCAGCTGGAGAGACCTCAGAGGTTTCTCACCAAGAAAATTCAGGGCCCTAAACACATGACCAACATGGACAGACTGAAGCCCTGTTAATCTTATAGGCTGCTGAGAGGCAACTTGTGCCTCATCTACAGAGCAGTCTGGGACCATGCCCTAATGGAAATGCTGTGCATCCACAAGTCAGATGGGCAAGATTCAGTCGGTCTAGGTATCCTAACCTAGCCTGTGACATTAACAAGACATGCTGGACAGACAGATATGTTTCCCAAAGATTGCCACTCTCCCTGGAAGAAACTCCCAATTCACATAAAACAAAGCTCCTCAATAACACTATTTAAGTGTGACTTAGACAACTGGATGGGAAGCTGTAAATTTAACCCAGGGGTTTCACCTATGACCCTCTTGGATAAGGGCAATCGGTGCTGATCATAGACATGCATTAAAAAATACAGACCATACAACTTAGTCAATAAGGGAACAAGGGTATAATGTGGCTAGGCTTATAAAGGCCTTAGGGCCAATAGCCTAGTAACCTCCTATGAGCCTATAAACCTATTACAGTTTAAGAGAACAATTAAGATTATAGTATACCAATTTATAATTTGTCTGCTAATTTAAACTTTCAGACAAAGAATTCATACTTACAAACACACACACACACACACACACACACACACACACACACACACACACACACACACACACACACACACACTCAGGCACGTGTGTACTAACCTACACACACACACACACACACACACACACACACACACACACACACACACACACACACACACGAGTGTATTATTCTACACAGACAGCTAGACAGACATTTCTAGTCTATTTGGGACACCATCAAGCTAAGATATGAATGAGAACAATAACTCTTAACTGTTGCATCCAGTATAACTGCCCCCCCCCACAATACCCAGTATTAATCAGTGGTTGATTTACAGTCTGTCGCCTCATCCCACCCTGTGAAGAGTTTCATAGTTTTCTCCTGAATCATTTTGTTATACATTTAAAGGGGAAACTGGCACATGCTGAATCAGGTGTATAATAAGCCGTAAGCATATCACCTAAACAGCACTAGTTTCCTTAGTAAATACAAGTGAAGAGAGGTCCATCTGAAAAGGCTGACCAAACTGGTGAATTTTTCAAGACACAAGGATATCATGTTTTCAGAAATATTCAAAATAAACAAAGACCAGCGAGATCTATACATGAGACACACTCTAAACTACAAGAAAACAGCACCTTGTCATTGTCAGATGGTGAAAGCACAGTTGAAAGACTATCACAAATTAAGTAGAAAACATACTGCAATACAAGTATTCCATAGAATAGATGCTGCAATAAAAGTCACAAAGAAAGTAGATGCCTACCTAATACCACCCACCACATGTATTCGTAAAGATTTGCCATATCATGTTAATTGAAGTTGTGAGACAAGCTGGAATGAGCAGCAATTGTAAACCTGTATCTGCAAGAGGCTCTTATAGCAGCTGATGATGATGATGGTGCACATCACCTCGCCCAAAAGCACTGGGTTCTCTGACCAAACTTAACCTTTCATGCCCTCAGTGATTCTAACAGAATGGATCACTACTGAGTGGACATGGATACCATACTACAAATAGTGGATATGTGCCAGCCTCAACCGCAGCCCCAAGAAGTTATCAAATACCCTATCCAGTAGAGTCTAAGGTATGTGTGGCTTTTTGTATATTAGCTACAGGGATCTTTCAGTGACCAACTAGAGAATACTACACCAGTTACTTGATGCCATGCTTTACATGTGGGGGAGCTTATGTAGTTCCCATGTACCCCAGAAGAGAGAGCAACACCACTGGACTTCTATCCTATACCCCATTGCTTTGAAATACAAAGGGTCATAAACTCTACCACATTGAAACAAAGACCCCACCTGGTAAACTGGGAAGGATTTATATGAGACTCAAAAGTGTATTAATACATTGAGTGCCAGGTGGTTTGTAATGCACAAGGTATAATATTCAGTGTGTCTGTGTGCAGGTCATACAGGCAGCTTCCATGATTTTCACATGTGATCTTTTTTCAAGGGGTTTCCACACAGACATCTAGTGGGTGATGCTGGGTATGCCCTAGAATTATGGCTTATGACCTCAATGAGAAATCAACAAAACCTAACAGAGCAAGGTTCTAACTATGCCCTTTCTTAAGCCTGAAATATCACAGAGATTGTGTATTTGGGCTGATGAAGCCACCATTTCATTGCCTGAATACATCTGGCTAAGCGCTGCTGTATAAACCCAACATGTGGAATAATTTTAAATGTTTGCAGGATTCTACATAATATAACATTGAGTATTGAGACAAGGCAGGTTAATGATGACCAGGGGCCATATTTCCTGGCATCACAGTGAGTGGCATCTTAAACAGATGAGGAGTCTGAAGAGGTACTTGAAGTGGGCCATGACTCTAGATAAGAGGCAGCAGATTTCACATAGCTATACTATTTAACTATATAAGGCAAAAGAAAATACAGCAGTAAAAATGATGCATTGAAAAACATTAGATTGTGCTTACCCATGCATAAGATAGCCCTTCTGTGCATCAGAAATCAGCACCAAGTCAGAACGTGAAAAGGGCAAAGCACTCTCATCATTATTTGCACAGGTGGTGAGGAAGCTTTACCACATAACTATAGAATACCTAACCACATACAGATAAGTAACAATCGTGTATGCAAAAACACCAGACTGTGCTTACCCATGTAGAGTGGGACCCTACCATTCAGTGACAAAGCTGGCTAACATCTGAGGGTATAACAGATGACTGGCCTCAACGATAGTCCCTCACTCCTGACAAATGATCCAGATCAGACACTGCATGGTCCAAAGTATCAGTCATCCAGTCCCATGATTCATATACCTGGTTCATTAAGTTCCACATGTCAGCATGCACTGCTTGTATGATTCTCACAAGCTCTGCTGAGTCCATGGTGGAACTTGCCTGTACCTCCACAATGACCCTGTATATAAACTGTCAGGCAGATATTGACACACCAACTTCAGAGGGAGGGTGGTAATGATACTTCTTGAGAACACTGCTAGCAATCACCAGTGTGTGGACCTTCCTGCCCATGATGGCTAGGAGAATATTCAGACATGTCTGTTCCCAAGGTCACCATACTTCCCTGATCCGCAATGCCCCTTCAACTGGTCCACTTTCAAATGGTAGTGTGTAATGGGTATGTGCAGACAGAGAGAGAGAGATAGAGACTGTACCCATAGTCTGAGGAGGTGATGTGTATGTCGTACTCCATGTGTCTGACATAAGCTCTGCAGCCCTAGACTGTGCTGCTCATGCCTGTCATCATCATCAATGGTCAATGACCCCCCCAACATCAGACAAGTGTAGTTCCACCATACTGGTCCCATACAGTGGTACACTATGAATACACCAAAACAAAACATATCTAGTGTAAGCATGTCCAAACACCACAGCTATACATACAGATGATAACATTACAGCTGTTAATAAAGATAACTAAATTTAACCATGCCCATATGCTGTGCAGGAGGATGTCGCACTTTGATGCCATATGGAGCTATATGCAATAGGTGAGGCAGGTGCAATAAACAGTAATGTGACAGAATGCATGAGTTATACTGAAGATTGGAGTAAATTCTTGGGACATCACCTGTAGAAATACTTTAGGGCCTATCCATTTCTGCTCCTATATCCAACACTACACTGTTGAACTCCACAAAGGTGATACTGCCTTTAAGTGAGGCTAGGAATCCCTCCATTTTTTGTAGGTGATAGTACAGTAGATAGTCCACCACCACCACATGTAACCCTCCCCTCCCATGCGAAGGCCTCTGCTCTGAGGGTGGCATTATTGATCATGCCATGACTCATTGTTGAACCATTACATCCTTATGAACTTGGCCACCCATGGCATTGAAATTACTCACAAATGGTCACCAGACACTGTCATGGAAGGGCTTGCTTTATGATCAGCATTTTGCAATATGAGCCCTCTACTATGGAAATGGAGGACCTGTAGCACCACCTCATTCTTAGCATCAGTAAACTGAGGTTTTCGGTTAGAAGAGCCCTTAGCCACATTTAATTTACATATATCCCTGCTGTTAAGGAAACACCGAAATTAACAGCCATTGTCCTACATGGGTAGTACAGATCATAACATTTAAAATATATACTTATAGGCCATATGGCACAGTTTAATGGGGCTTAAAGATTAACCATATAACACAGTATGGATATAAATCTTTTGTAATGACAACCCCCTGTGAGTGTGTCAAAATGGGCTATGAACAAAATCAAATGAAAAAAATCCCTACATTTACCTGAGAGGGGTGGTAGGGGTTATCAATGTTTGTGGTGATGGGTTCGATGCTTGCTTGGAGTTTTTCTTACTTCCCATGTAGTTGATGCAGTTGATCCCTGGTGTCAGCTGTGGACTGGGTTATTAAGTCATAGTCAACCACAGAGTCCCATTTTAAGGTGATATACATGCACCAAATACCCTCTAGCATCTGGTTTGCTGTTGTAGCTTGAAAGGTGGAAGAGCTGGAAGTAAAGATCTTTAAATCTTATAATTCTTAAAAATCTAAATCGTCATCTTGGATCTCTAGAGTTCACCTGAGGGTTGGGTGGTCATTGTGGTAGAATGTATTGCTAAATATTCCCTCAGTTTTGTCTTCTGTCACACTCAGTTACTATCTTTCTTCATAGAACAGGTATGTGCCATGTGTCATATGTTATTACGTTTCTATGTGTTCTAAGACTGTATAACAATGAAAAGACTTTGGCATTGTGTTATATTTGTAGTACTTTCATTCACATCAGATAAACTTTCCCTGGGATTCATGAAGCTCTGCACAAGGATGGTGTTAGCCTTGTGCTGACCATGTGGCATAGAGATGGCGCAGCAGCACCATATGCATATTAATGAATGCACGCTGCCACAATGTCCACGTGCATAGGGAATGTGCACGAGTGCAGGGGCATGTCTAAGCAATGTACGGAGACGTGAACATGTTGTCTGCAGATGTGTAACCTAAAATGCTGACTAGTACAGCCTGCCTCTAATAGTAATCACTCCTGTCAGTGTTCGTGGATACTGAAATGTATGCAAAGCTTACAAGACAGTTTTGCTAACACCAAAATAAAAAGTAAATACAAAGGCATGTAGCTGAATATTGAGCCCCTGTCCCTCGAACCAATGACAATTAAAACCCCGTGCCCATATTCCATTGTAGTGTTGATTGTTATACCAAGTGGAAGCGAAACGCAGCGTGTTTGTGCGCTGCTGCTCTTTGCTAAGCCTAGTCCAATGGTTAGGATTACCACCTGTCCCACATTGTGAGGGATAGTCCCTCTCTGGGCAATTGTGTCCTTACCAAAAATATTAAAAATGGCAAATGTAGTGCGATTGTAGGACATAGTTATGTCCAATATTTCATGTAATAGTTCCATAAAATAGTTATTTCTGTATCTAAAATACCTAAATGTTACAAGAAACAGAATAAGCAACTAAACTGCTAAAAGAATAAGCTTTCACTTAGGCATAAAAGTAAAGTACTATATTTTGTACTGACCATGGGCATGTGTCAGCCTGTAACATCTGATGTGTGTCCCGAAAATGTCCCACTTTGGCCGTTTGAAAAGGTGGCAACCCTACCAATGGGCAGAGCATTCGCTCAATACCTGCCCATTCACAGTCCAGGTCGTCCATGTCTGGACGGCCCAAAGATGAATGGGTATTACCCGGGTCTACCTACCATGTCATGAAAGATAAGTATTTGCGTGTACCTATGTGCGTGAAGTACAGCATGTGGAAGATCAAATATGGCAGGGTTGTCCTCACAACCATATTGGTACCAGAGATATGTAGAGTACGCAATGTGTTCTGTTGTCTGTGCCATGGGCCATCAACCAGAGAAGGGATGGATGGTACGTGTGGAATATGGGGGGGGTGACGGGTAATGTAATAATTTGCCAAGGGGAGACTGGGTCGGATGTATAATAGGTGAACTAGAGGTGTACGAGGGAGCAGTGGGTGAATCAGAAAGGAAACCAAAGAGCATGCATTCACATCTGCAATATACCCTGAAAGGCCATACTGCAGAACACAACCCCACAAACATATGAACATTAAAATGTGCGATACACATGTACAGAAACATTACTGGCTCACACCCACATAATGGTCTGGCCTGAACTGAGCCAGCCAACGCCAACACACCTGGATAAGTAAGTGAATACCCATCATCTCCTCCACAGCACACCACCCCCTCCCCTTGCTGAACGTCCACCAAAACCACCCATACTCAGGCTGCTAGCTTGGCGCAGCCATATCTGCACATAGTGCCCCCTACCCACATCTAGTAGGCATTCACACCCTAGGCAGTCTCAGGCTTGCAAACTAGGTATCTCATGCATGCATAACCCTATCACATTTTCGAATAGCCAAAAGAATGGGATCTGTCGTTCACAATTTTTGGACATCCCTCATGGGATAAGTGTCTGTTTTCAGGATTAGACTTTGTGGCATAACACAATGTCCACCCCCGTTGACATCTGCGGCACAAGTCAGATTAGCAGTACCCGACCACAACCCTGCTCAGTCGCCACCCGGTCCTGTAGAACCTACGACCCGGGATTAAACACCTGACTGTGATGCACGTCTCCCCACATGCATTATTGGGAATATATACCTTTCACATGTTCCCATGAAGCTTCCCCATAGCCATCTTCCAAATAGTACATGTCCACAAATTGTATACCCTGTCCGGGTTCCTCATCGTAATGATTTACACAACCCATGTATACAAATGGTACAGGTACCTCCCATATGCGGTTGTTCATATACATGTCCATATATAACTCCAAATATGTAGTCATATATCCATAAATGTACATACTTATATTCACATAGCTACACATCACAAATACATGCATATAAGTAGTTGACAAGTATGTATCCTATTCATAAATATGTATACTTGCAAATGTATACATATGCCTCTCAGAAACATGTGAACAGTAACATGTACTATACATATGTACACAAACCAACTGTCACATATGTTGCCAGTGCTGTGGAATGCCTGTAGTAAAGTCATATATCCTAGTTACCATCCATACAGAATGTATCACGGATGGTTTAGTGGTAGAACCAGTGACTATGGTGTTCCTGTTCTTGGGTCCAATCCATGCAAGGGCTGCTAATTTTATGTGATGCCCACAATAATGGCAGTCGGAAATAGGGTGATTATGGAGCCTTAAAGCAGACGTAAGGGGGTATGTGCTAAGGTAACTGGCGGTCATTCAACAGTATGGGAAATGTAAATAAGCATGTAGGTGTATATGCATATGAATGTACAGACAGATATATATAGAAATATATCTATATATATATATATATATATATATATATATGTGTGTGTGTGTGTGTGTGTGTGTGTATATATAAAAATCCATGAACAATGAACATGGACACAATAAAGCAGTCATAACAGATGTGAAGAAAAACAGCAGCAGAACCCCCCCGTAGTATTTAGTGCTGTCATATCAAGCCGTGCAGAGGTGAGCGAACCTCCTGCATCCTCAACCACAGATAGGATGCTAACAGTGGAACTAACTGTGTGCATGTGCTAAGTTTGACTTTCAAACAGGTACAGAGCATTCCCAGTCACCATTCAGATGAGCCAATACCGGAAGACTAATTGAACACCCTGACCATTATATGAACGTATGTCCAAGGACTATAAGCTTGGGACATCTGAAAATACTTGGAGTGGGCCAACATACTGGATGTGTCTAGAGCAGTAGGGAGTGGCGCATGTGTAGTGGTGGGGTTTATTTCTGACCAGAGAATGGATGACTGCTGTGTTAGTGCTGTTTTGCTGTGCTTGTGCTGGTAACTATGAACCATGGGTATACATGCAAATGAAGCAGCACACCAATAGTGTAGTGGTTAGAGCATCCACTTATCAAGCAGACATTGCCGGTTCGACTGCAGCACACACCATTTATGACGCGTAATCCGTATACGAGCATATCTTGCTAATTTTATACTGTATAACGATATAATACCATTAACATGTGAACTGGGGTGATGTATCACAGTTTTAAGAATGCAGAAGGTGTTTGCATGATGGGAAACGGCGGTTAAATGGAAAACAGCTGCTGTAAAGTGTTGCACTCAACCTTTATCCAATGGCCCTTGTTCTACCCAGCAACACAATAAACTGCCTCGGACAGGCTCGACGCCAGGACCCTACACATCATAATCAATGTGATTTACCACTAAGCCATGGCAGTTATACCTAACTCTTATGTTATCAGAGACATAGCATTCAGCACAGTCATTCAATAGTATGATCAAAGTAATTAATCAATGTAGATGTATATGCATTCGTATGTACACTATATATTTTATATATATATATATATATATATATATATATATATATATATATATATATATCTACAGAACGAACATGGGCACAAGAAAGCATTCATAACAAATGCGAAGGAAAACAGCAGCAGAACACCCGTATTATCTAGTGCTTGACATATCAAGCTGGCCAGAGGTGAGCAAACCCCCTGCGTCTCTAACCACAGGTAGAATGCTAACAGTGGAACTAAGTCTGACCACATGGTAAGCCTGACTTTCAAACAGGTACAGGGCAATCCCAGTCCCTAGTTGGACAAGCCTAAAACCAGATGACCATATGAACACCCTGACCATCATATAAATGCATGTGCCAGGACTAAAAGCTTGTGAATTCGGAATATACTTAGAGTGAGTCAACATGCGGGATGGGCCCAGAGCAGTAGGGAATGGCGCATTTGTAGTGGTGCGGTTTTCCTAACTGGAGAATGGATGCCTGCTGTGTTAGTGACGTGTTGAGGCGTGTGTATGGATAACTATAAACTATGGGTATACATATAAATGAAGCAGCATACCAATAGTGTAGTGGTTAGAGCATCCGCTTAACGAACAGACATTCACGGTTCAAGTTCGACTATAGCACATATCATTTTCCATGTGGAATGAATGTCATCCTGCTGTAAAACCGACATAATAACATGTAAAAGTGAATCTAAGTATCGCATGGGATTTTTAACCATAACATTCCAATCAAAGTGGTACAGTCATAATGAATAAGGCACAAGTAAGCACAAATAAGCGGCAGTAAACATATGTAACACACAGTAAGCATATGCGACTGTGCTTGCGCGGGTGTAAGCAGCGCCCAGCATAGGAAATGTATATTAGTAAGTACAGATGTAATATATATATATATATATATATATATATATATATATATATATATATATATATATATATATATACATATATATAGATATATAATATATATATATATATATCTATATATATATATATATATATATATATATATATATATATATATATATATATATATATATATATATATATATATATATATATATATATATATATATATATATATATATATATATATATGACGAATGAACATCATAACAATAAAGCATAGACAAGGGATGAGAAGGGAATCACCAGCAACTATAGTATCATAACATGCTGTCAGCATATGCCATAACACGCTGGCCAGGAGTGAACAAATCACTGCTATTCACACTACAGGCAGGATATTATCAGTGAGAGTAACATAGTTGAATTGCTAAGTCCACTTTACACACAGACAGAGGGTGGTCCCTGCTAGGACTACCCAAAAATTATTTAGAACGTTTAGTCCTCCAACCATTACACAAGCAAGGGCTGGTATGTTCAAAGACTGAATGGTGGGACAGCCTGAGAATACACGAGGTGGGACAACATATGTGTAGGGCCCCTAAAACTCTGGAGAGGGCAATGGTTGGAGGTGTGTCATGGCTGTGATAACAAGTGGATAATGGAAGTTACGCATGACCACGGGTGGGGTGGAGGAACTATGGGTAAGAAATTATGGATCCAGGAGTGCCAGGGTTGGATGGCCCGGTTCTAATTGGACAGCACCGTGGAGGTCAGCAAATTCGTAATAGGTATATATGCATACACACATGTAGAAATCAATATGTAGAAGTACATTCTCTGTAACACATTCATTCCATTTGTAAACATAAATAATAGGAATGTGCACATACAAACATCGACAGTACGTGGAATAATAGGCTGTGCAGAAGAGGGACAGGATGAAACTGCTACAAGCCAGAGGTGTGTACAATGTCTAAAGTCAGTGCTGTGCTGATGATAATTAAATGTGAGGGGCTCCCCACACATGAAATCATTCCTGTGATCTGCCCGCTACGGCAACGCCAAGTACTAAACCGGTTTAATTGTAAAAGAAATAAATTGAACATGTACATAATTAGGCTCCCATGTGTAACGTGTGTGATACTGCATACTCATAGATATTAATGAATTGTAGCGTCATGTTAACGGGAGTAAGGATGTAATAAAGTACAGAGTATCATCTTGCCATAAACACTTGTGTGTTCCATGTGGAGCAGCCCAATAATTGCAAATAGTATTCCTTTGGTCGCTCACATCACCAATGTTTGAGGACAAAACGTATGTGAGGTCTGAGGATACTTGGAGTGAGTAAACCGATGGGATGGCTCTATAGGAGTAGGGTGTGGCTAGTGTGTAGTGGTGTTGATACACTGCAAATCCGACAGGAGAATGGATGACAGCAGTGTTAGGGAAGTATTGGGGTGTGTTTGGAGAACCAGGAGCCATGGGTATATGGGTATATATGCATATGGAGCGGCACAGCAATAGTGCACTCGTTAGAGCAACCCCCTACCGAATCACACTGTATCACATAATCCATATGTCAACATATTGCGACATCTGTCCACTATATAACGTGCTAAATACCGATTACAAGATAACTGGAGTGAAGTGTCTGTGTCATAATAAATAAGGCACTAGTATGCAGGTGAAGCATATATAAACATCATTACGATTGTGTAAGTGCGTATGCGCTGGGTATGTATTGGTTTACAGACACACACACATATATATAAATATATATACATATATGTATAGACATATATATATATATATATATATATATATATATATATATATATATATATATATATATATATGGTTATATATATATATATATATATATATATATATATATATATATATATATATATATATATATATATATATATATATATATATATATATGGGTCCCCTACTATTTACCGAAATGCCGATTGCCACGGAAGAGGAAGCGAAAGGACCGACAACGCAGTTGACCGACACGCTGGAATCCCGACAGCGGAAGACCGACAAGGGAATGTGTAAGCGACCTGGTAAGTATGCGATAGTGAAGGATTTAGGAGTAGGGAGCGGACAGGTAAGTGTGCAATAGTGAGGGATGTAGGGTTAGGGTGTGTGATAGGTGAGTGTGCGGTAGTGTCGGAGCTTGGGGTTAGGGGTGAGTAAGTGAGTTAGGGTTAGGGTGCAGGTAGGGAGTGTGCGGTAGTGTCGGAGCTTGGGGTTAGGGGGTAAGTGAGTTAGGGTTAGGGTGCAGGTAGGGAGAGTGCGGTAGTGTCGGAGCTTGGGGTTAGGGGTGGGTAAGTGAGTTAGGGTTAGGGTGCAGGTAGGGAGAGTGTGCGGTAGTGTCGGAGCTTGGGGTTAGGGGTGGGTAAGTGAGTTAGGGTTAGGGTGCAGGTAGGAGAGTGTGCGGTAGTGTCGGAGCTTGGGGTTAGGGGTGGGTAAGTGAGTTAGGGTTAGGGTGCAGGTAGGGAGAGTGTGCGGTAGTGTCGGAGCTTGGGGTTAGGGGTGGGTAAGTGAGTTAGGGTTTGGGTGCAGGTAGGGAGAGTGTGCGGTAGTGTCGGACCTTAGGGTTAGGGTTTGGGTTAGGGCTAGTGGATATGTCCTGTAGTGTACTGTGTTGTTTACGTGTAGTGTGTCGGTGTTATGGTGTTCGGTGTTATGGTGTTCGGTGTTTTGCGTTGTCGGTACTTTTTGTTGTCGGTCATTCGGTGTCGGTGATTTCTTTGTCGGCGATCAGTAAATAGTAGGGGACCCATATATATATATATATATACACATATATGTAAATATATACATACATAAATACACACACATATAAATATATATATGTGTGTGTGTGTGTGTGTGTGTGTGTGTGTGTGTGTGTGTGTGTGTGTGTGTGTGTGTGTGTGTGTGTGCAAAGACAGGCAGAGATATACAGCGAAGATAGGAAACAGCACACAGAAATGACATATGTTCCCAGGCTATGCCAATGGAAGTGAGGAGCCCAGGCAAGAAACATGACACACGCAGCATGCCCTTCCACACCCCCCCACAGTCGGACATGGGAAATATACACGCAATCAATGTAAAGTGTCCACTGCACCCCAGACCACAGGCAGGATACAACTGGGGGTACACAGTGCACCCGTGGATTCTAATCATGGAACACATACTGGAGCGTCCCATGCGGGACACCCCAAAAATTGGCCAAACCATACGAATGTGATAGAACGTCCGTTTTGTCCGTGGTATATGCAGACTCAGAATACAAGGATGGGTAACCCTGATAACCCATGGGACGAGACAATTTTATGAAATGGGTCCCGTGAAGTGGAGAGTGGGCAGCATGTAGTGATGTCTCCAGAACTGACCAGGTCCCAGAGTAAGGATGGGTGCTGTTGAAGAGGCGAGGGTGGGGGAACTATGGGTAGCTACTTATGGGTCTTGGTGTGCAGGTGTTGGCTGATGTTGGCCAATATGGACAGCCCTAGGGATGCAAGCGAATGTGTTCATTTGACAGAGGCATCGCCCAATGAGCAGCCACACCCACTACGAGACCCACTAATGCAAAGTGTAATTTATATGGCAAGGAACGGAATAACCAGATGTAGACATATATATTTAGATCTATGTGTGTGTATATCTACCCATAGCGAGATAGAGATATGTCACTCCCATGCCGTAGTATGAATGTATATATATATATATATATATATATATATATATATATATAAATATATATATATATATATATATATATATATATATATATATATATATATATATATATATATATATATATATATATATATATATATATATATATATATACACACACACAGCAAGATATAAATATGCATGTATGCATACATATGCAGCTATATCTGTATATAGTAAAGTCAATGGATATATATATGTCACAGTAAATATACACATGTATATAGCTAGGATATGATACAGCAGTTACGAGTAACATATGTCCACAGGCCAGGTATATGTTGGTGGAGGTCCAATAACCAAACGTGTAACACGTAGCATCACCCCCCACCCCCCACCCCCACCCCCAGCTAGGCCGGTGAGACATACAGACACACAATAAAGGTAAACACACCACTGCTTCCCAGACTACCAGCAGGATACTACAAGTGGGAGAGATCTGCAAGGTCTACACTTGAAATATAGACATCAATGTCCCTTGTGAGACACCAAAAATTAATGATCGGAGCCAGTCTCGGTAATGATTTCTCCAACCAGGCTGTAGACATACATGGACTAGTAGGTTGTGCAAGCCTGATAACACATGGGTCAGCACAATGTATGACATGTGTCCCGACATGGGGAGAGTGGGCAGTGTTTAGTGGTGTGTTTATACCCCACCTGCGCCCACAGTAAGGATAAGTGCTGTAGAGGAGTGGCAGGTAGGGAACTATGGGTATGCAATTATGGGCCTAGGAGTGCAGGTGTAGGCTGGCAGAGCTGTATTAGGACCACCCTGTGGATGTAAGTAATATTCCGGCATGGGCATAGCAGATGCCCATACCTCCCAACCCGTAAGAGCACATCCACTGGATAGTCCGTAAACCATTGGGGGAACACATAGGGACCATACCAGTGAACTGTCCCCGATTACCAGGGACGTCCCTGATTATGACTCAGAATCTAACTCTGTCCCACCTAAACTCTTCTAGAACTAGTGATATTAGGAGGAAAGGTGGTGGAATACACGTAATGAATAATGACAACATTTAAGAGTCATAAACAGCATGTACCTCAGACAATGTGTATGAATACATATGCTCTGGGACTGTCAATGTGTCAGGTTAATAGCAGCAAATTTCTAAATGTGTCCCTGATGCTATTATGCCTTGTCCCTGATTCAGTGTTTATTTTTCCCCATTCGTATGAGAGGTCTGATAGTGACAGAAAGCATATATTCCACTGACTATCGTAGAAAGATGATAGAATAATAGGGTAGGGTTACCACCTGTCCACCTTTGTGAGGGACAGTCCCGTTTGGGCAGTTGTGTCCTGCAAAATAATTGAAAATATGGCAAATGTCCTGAGATTTTAGGACAAAGATTTTCCTATATTGTCTGTAGTAGTTGCATAAAACAATTATTTTGTACCTGAAACACCTAAATGTTATAAGAAACAGAATAAGCAACTATAATGCTACAAGAATAAGCTTCTATTTAGGCAAAACAGTGAAGTTCTTTCCTTTGTAATGGCTGTGGGTATGTTTTACCCTGCAAAATCTGACGTTTCTACATAAAAGTCCCACACTGGGCAATTGAAAAGGTGGCAACCCTATAATAGGTATGTAGTAGCATGACTCGGCCGACGGATGTGGGTCCCAAAACCCAATTACTTGTCTGTATTGAAGAGTCTTGGTTCCCATGTATCAGCCAGATGGGTGAAGATTGTAAGAGGAACACACAAATACAATGAATAAATCACTGGACAGGCCACCGATTCCGTACAGTCGAACGGCATGCCATCACCTAATGGGCAGCCATTCCTGATACTGTAGGCATATAATCCGATGTAACAGGCATCACAAGGTAATATTGTGGTCCTCACTCCCACCCAAGGGTGTGAGTGCCAGATGCAAGCACCAATGTAGGTGCATTTGCAAATGCGGGAGCGAGTGGGTGTAAGCCTGTTTGGCTACAAGTATGCGAGCATTGCACTGGTAAAGCAATGTATAGGCTAACCAAATGTATGAATCAGTAACCAGAGGTTAGCATTGCTTAACACCGCACAAATCCATGCACACCCACCCACAACTGCTTTAATGTGCCTTACTCCCTCCATATCCAATGGCCTTGTTCTGCCCTGCAACAAAATAAACGGCCTCTGCAAGGCTCGGAACTAGGACCCTGCACACACAGCTAATGTGATTTACCAATACGTCATGGCAGATATACAGACAATGGACAGTACCACAAACATATCATACAGCGCAGTCATTCAACAGTATAGGAATGTATCCCATCATGTAGATGTATATGTGAGTGTTTATGTCCAGCATATAGGTACATACATATATAGAGATATATCAGGAACATACCATGTGGCAACAAAGCATTACAAACAAATGAAAAGGGAAACACCAGTGACACCTGTATTATGTAGTGGTGTTGTCCTGTGTAATCTCAAGACTCCCTTAGACAGAGATGTGTCATTCATACACGCAAACAGTTGTACATTGGCCATATACATCACTCTGCGCACATAATGTACATTAACACAACAGTACCTGTCCAATCATTATGTGTAAACAGTACTCTTGCAAGGTGCTATGTGCAACATCATCATCATGATAAAGGTAAATGGGGTAACCATAGAGGGACCGGTAGTGTTGTGTGTATAATGGGGTCATCCTCATCACGTGTACCTGGACCATTTAGGGGTGATGTGCATACCAGGATCGTGCGCCTGAGGGACAGGGGTGAGGATAACAGGAGTATGTTGTGATGCATATTACAAGGGTTACATGTGTCCAGTGGGCACGTGTGTGAAATGGACAGCTATGTATAGGGCAGATATTGCCCTAGGAGCTGATTGGCATTATGTTTCTGTAGGGTGAGGGTCGGATGTGGGGGAAGGAAAGTAGGTATGACCGAGGAGGATAGGTAGGGTAAGATCACAGACAAGACAGCATACAGAGTTGGTATATGACACATGTGGGGGGATACACCTCGGACGGAGATGGGAGTTCGGTATTCACAAGCCCATGGGAACAGTGGGACGGAGGTCCCAGCCATGAGCAGCCACCACTGCACCTAAACAGCTGCAAAGGAGGCAGTGCTGGGGGCTGTCCAGGAGGGGCAGCATCACCCTGTAAATATGAAAGTCTGCCCTTGAGCTTGCATATCTGGCTTTGGAACCCCTTAGTGAGCCCCCAACACAACACGTCCAGGATGGCACGACAACAAACATGTTCCTGTCTGGTCCTGCTCCCAAGGGGGACATGCCCCATCCTAGAAGGTGGTGCAGAGCCAACAGAGGTTGAGTTCCAAGGCTGGGCCCCAGATGTGCTAGTGCCCAGTGCCATGGTCAGCTGAAGTGGGACAGGAGGTTCTGCCAGGACCTCCCAACACATACAGCCTATGGTGTTGCAGATTAAACCCACATATGGCTTAGTGATAGACAACAGCATTCAGGATTACCTACAACAGTATGCATAGATATCACCATCAACCCAACACAACAGATGGTATACATTTGTAGAGGGAGCACAATGCATGCATATATACTGCATGACATCTGTACAATGTGTAGTAGATGTGTGACCGCAGCTATGAACAGTTGCCCATTATTGGCTTGTCACTGGGAACCCCAGACAGTGTCTGCCATACCACTGTTTCATGTGACATATGTCCAGTCAGGGATGCAATGGCAGTAACACATCCCTATCATCATGTACTGTCTGCAATCCTCACACTATGCTCCTACTGTGCACAGATGTGTGTTCAGTGTGTAACACAGGAAACAAATGGTTGCACACACTGACCAGTTCACAGATGGCCCTACAGATGGGGGTCCCTCATGAACAGAGTACTGTCATGTCTGTATTGAAACATGCAGAATAGCCATTACCACACACAAATGTTAAACAGGCAGTAGTCTCACTGCAACCATAGCTACACTTACATGCTGTAGTCATGTGTGGCACATTACCCTGCTGTCTTTAGGCTATTTCCCACTGTGTATGATGTTTGAGGTACATCCAGATATCATCTGTGATGCCGTTTCAGAAAACCACATCCAGGTACCACTCACAGCGACTGTCATGGCCAAATACCAACATGATTTTCCTAGATAGTGTAATGTGTTTATCATGTGAATGGCTATGGGAACACCATCACAGCTGTTCCACATGCAGTCATCTAGAGGAGGACTGCAATAGGTGTAGAGGCCATCACCTGATCATGTCCATCACTTACAATACACATGCTACTGCTGAGCATGTGTACACCTCCACATCCACCAGAGAGTGTGTGGGAGGGACAGGCGAAGTACACCAGAGAAGGGCTTGGAGACTAAACCCTAAGCATTATCTGCCACACACCTAACAGTACAGGGGTCAAACACCTGACTGACTAGTCATTACTATTACATGTGCATGAAGTTATTACATGTGCCATAAAGCTGACATGTTGCTGTGTTGTAAGAACATATATGTGTGTCGGTGAGAGATATCTGCAACAGAGATATAGTAGACATACATTAGGTGTAGAACACATGGCTGTCCACGTGAACAGATGCCATTGTCACCACAACCACACTCTCTAATACACTCGCATTGACACTCTTTGCCAGGGCCACAAATACACAACCTAACTACTTAGTTTGCCACACTGCAGTAATGCACAGGACTACATGCACCACAGGGGATATCTGGAGGTTCTATGGGCTAGGGCATGTGAAAGTGTTTGACATCTGTTGGTATGCCAACAAGGGTTATACTGGGAGTGACTGTGGTTTGGAGCATCATAACCCACACGCAGACACAAGGTGCCAGTACTGACATGCATGTATGCATTGCTTCATGGGTGTGTAGTGGTTGGCTGTGCAACTGACATGTACAAGCATACCTTTCCTTTGCTCACTGCATGCACTCTCCTTGCATATCTTACATCCTACCAAAGCTCCATCATTCCCCCACTTAACCACTACCACTGTACTACTACTCACCACCACCCATGTCTCACCCATACTCAGCTCCTCCCACCAGCTCAAGAACCATCCCTATGCACCCCCACATATTCTACCAACTATATTACTCAAACGTAAAGCATCCCTACAACTTAACATAGTAACCCTCCCACCATACCTATTACCCACAGAGCACAATCATAAAGTTTCCCTTATAAACAAACACATTCAAAAACTGAGAAAACTAATAATCTCATGCATATCATAACTAACCCTAAGTGGAGACATCCACCCCAACCCTAGCCCTACCATCTCCAACCCCAGTCCTCATAATCAGACTAGAAACCACAACTTCTCCCATATTACAGCCAATAGAAAGCCAAGTGACTTCCTTCTACTAAGCCTAAATATTAGAAGTATATCCAACAAAGTCCATGAACTCCATGTCACCATAGACTTATACTCCCCAGATATAGTCATCCTGACAGAAATCTGGCTAAAACCTCACATTACCAGTGAGAAAATACTCCCTACAGGTTACGGCATACTAAGAGTAGACTGGCTAAACAAAAAAGGAGGTGGTGTAGCTATAATATTTAAACAGCATCTAAACATCCAGATCTTAAAATCATCAGCTCCACAAATAGGCAGTGAAGAAATAATATATACCAACCTCAAAATTAACCAAAACAAAACCATCAACATAATTGGATGCTACTTCCCACCTGGCCAAAACATCCCTCCACTAGAAAACCTCCTCAACTGGTCTACCCACCATCTCCCCCAAGAAACTATCCTCTTAGGTGATTTCAATATTGACTGGCAATCCTGTTCTGGCAACAATCCAACCCATCATGTACACCTTCATGGCTTCACCCAACTAGTCCAGTCACCAACAAGGATAAATAAAAACTCCCAGCAAGCACACTACCCTGGATTGGATACTATTCAGTAAGAACCCCCAGTCATATATAACAGGCTGCTTATCAGATAGCCTCAGTGATCACTCCCCAACATTCCTACTTAAAAAATACCTGTACCAAGCTAAACCTGTCATCTATCATCAAATACGTAAAAAAATAAACTTTAACCCACTCACATTTATCTCATCCCTCAAAGAATGTAACTGGCATGCTCTAAAGTACCTCAGTCTAGATGACACAGTTGAATTTTTTAATACTACCTTCCTGAACATCCTTAATTACCATGCCCCCATAAGATTTTCCAGAACCAAAGCACAACCCTCCCCATGGCTACAGAAAACCACTAAGTCAGAAATGAAAAACAGGGATAAAGTATGGGAGCACTGGCGCAAAACCAAAACCCCCGCAGCTAGACAGAAATTCCTAGAACTATGCAATAGAGTCAAAAAGCTAATAAAACAGGACAAATCCCAATACTACCAGTCTGCCCTAGACTCCTCACAACACAGCCCCAAACAATTCTGGTCCTCCATAAACTCCATCCTCCACCCAGGTAAAGTCAGTACCCCTCCTCCTAACATCCATCACTCCTCAGAAAATATTGCTACCTCATTCAACACACACTTCACCCAAACCATACTATCACTAGCTAAACAACACAACCCCCCACCCCTCCAACCCACACCTACAACTAGTAATCTCCCCACTGCCTTCTCTTTTTCTCCTGTACCTACCTCCAACATAAAAAAACTCTTAACTAAACTTAAACCCACCAAATTAGCAGCAGACAACCTCCCAAGTGAATACCTACAAATCGCAGCTGATGCTCTGGCCTACCCAGTATCCATCTTGATTAAATGATCTCTGTCAGAAAGTTACGTTCCCACATTGTGGAAAGTCTCACACATAATTCCCCTCCACAAAGGCAGACCCTCTGCAGAACTAACCAATTACTGCCCCGTAGCTATTCTCTCTCCACTCTCCAAAATACTAGAGAGATGCATACACTCTCAGGTCTCACACTACCTCCTTACTAACAGCCTCCTTTCCAGTACTCAGCATGGTTTCCAACCAAACCATAGCACCACCACTGCCTTACTCTCCTTTACTAACACTATCCTTCAGCATAAAAACAATGGCTATCTCTCCTCTGCTACTTTCCTAGACCTATCTAAAGCATTTGACACTGTCCCACACAAACAACTTATCTCTGTCCTCAATAACCTATCCTTCTCACAATCAGTCACCAACTGGTTTCAGAGTTACCTGTCTGACCGCCAACAAGCCGTTGTATGGCAGAATGACATATCTCCCCAACTACATGTCTCCATAGGGGTTCCCCAAGGATCCATCCTTGGACCCCTACTTTTCTCTGTTTACAACAATAATCTAGCCTCTGCCACCAAACATGGCACACTCATCCAATATGCAGATGACTCAACCATCATCTGCTCAGCTCAGTCCCTACCCAAACTGCAAAAAGTCACACAGGAAGCCTTTTCCTCTGTTGAAACATGGTTATCCAATGCCCAATTAATACTCAACCCAAACAAAACTAAACTACTCATCTTCCAACCCACCAAACATACTCAAAACAACTCTCACTTTAACATCACAGCAAAGACAACACCACTATATACCCAACTGAACACACCAAATTGCTAGGAGTGGAAATAGACAATAAACTAAAATTTGACAATCACATATCCATGACCATAAAAAAAGTCCACAAAAAACTAGGAGCATTATACAGAAATAAACAATTTCTCACCAAAGCAGCAAAGATTACAATACCAAATTCCCACCTTATCTCCACCCTACTTTATGCTTCTCCAGTATATACCAACCTAAGGCAATGTTATCTAAACAAGCTAGAGACCTGCTACATCAAAATCGCCAAATTCGCCACAGGGGCATCCTACCGTAGTCACCACTGTCTCTCACTTGCTGAACTGGGCTGGCTTGAACTCCCTCACCTCCTTCAGTGGTATCAACTCTCACTCGCCCACAAACTAGTAAACCATCCACTAAATGTCCCATCCCTCCAGAATCTACTCCAACCCTATCGCACCACCAGACCACTAAGATCCAGCAACAAAAATCACTTGCAGATCACTAAAGCCAATAACTCTGCTGGTGAAGCACTATTCGCTTGCGCCATAGCCAAATTATGGAACTCACTACCACCCACAATTACCTCCATACCATCATGCACCAACTTCAAAACTTTATTAAAAGCGCACCTAAAAATATGCTGGCTATGCCCTTGCAACTCCCACTCTAATATCATCCACCCCATCCAACTACTACCTTTCTTTCCACTCCACTAACTACCTTGATGATAGCAAGCTCAGGTGCTCATAAGCCTAGTACTTATTATACAGCAGGAACTTCTCATTGTTACATTTGTTAATGACTGTTATGTACTTCACAGATAAAGATTCTAGTTGTCTACTGATGTACTATGTTCTTCATCTGTAAATATGTTGTAAGTAATTTCTATGTTAAATTGTTAATCGCTATGTAATCCAATGTAACTACTGTCTGTTTATTTTACTGTGGAGCTTTTCTCCCTGGGCCTCCACTGAAAATGGACCCACGTCCAGTCGGACACTCCCGATCAACAAATTTAAATAAATAAATAAATAAATAAATAAATAATAAATAAGATGGCTGTACAAGGCTGGGTGAGGGGTAATTCTTGGCATTGCATCACCTGACAATGGTGTGCAGTGCGGTACAGGGGTGTAGTGTCTGCAATGTCCAGCACAGATGGGTACTGCATGATCTGCTATGACATCCTGGTTACCAATGTGTATGGCCATAGCTTTGCAATGCGTGCCATATCTGTGTTTTATAGTCCTTCACATGGACATTGCCTGGGATGTGCATGTACCACAATGCTGTACAGTGACATGTACAGGTGTACCTGGTTTGGCAAGCCCATGTTGTGTACACAGACTGTTATCCCCCGATATGCAAATACTGGCCTGGTGTGGCGAAACCTGCTTATAGTCAGCAGGTCAAACCTGCACCTGCATTGATATCATGATACAGGTATTCCCTGGTATCAGTGGCATTGGTCCATACTGGGCACATGTGCACGGTATTGTATGGCCTCTGTGGATCACATTTGATGGCACCACATATGTTGAAGGCATCCAGTGGGGAACATAGTGAAGGCACATTGTCCACAAATATGTGCCTATTGTACTGCTGTACAGAGTGCCATGTCCTCTGCAGCCCACTGCATTCACACCATGCCTACTATCTGTCATCAATGTGCATGGTACTACCAACATAGCGGTATATCCTAGGCAAGTGGTTTTGTGTATGGCACATGGGTGCAGGACATATACAGGGTACTAGTAGGGATGCATACTTTGTTCACCAGGTCTTTTGCCAGATGTAGGGGTATGGCTTGCCAACACAGTCCCGTAGCTGACTGACAGCTGTACTCCTCGTGAGGTGGCTAATGTGTCATAAGACAGACACCATATAGGAAAACTACAAAATCCACTCCCCAATATGTCCAGTGGTTAGACACTCACAGCCACCTCTTCACAGGCTCTGACAGCCAAACACACACACTTGCCATGTCCTGTATTTGATCCCTACCTACTGTATCACACTGCAGCAATACGCTTTTAGGGAACGCACTACAGTTAATACTGGGTTACAGCACTCCTACAGGTGTATTCTTAGGTGGGTGACAACAGCAGGATTGACAAAGTTGGTCATGTGATTTGTACAGAGAGTGCATACTCTACAAAGCACAGTACTTGTCTCACACAGGCACACACACACACACACACACACACACACACACACACACACACACACACAGTTGGTAAGTCAGGGATTAGAACACCGACCTAACTACTTAATCACACTACAGCATTACGCAGTTATTGAATGCGCTACCAAGATTACTGGGTCACAGCAGTCCCAGAGGTGTATTTCTAGGTGGGTGACATCATCAGCCTTGCCAAAGTTGGGTATAGGAATTGCATGGAGTGTGAGCAGTCTAAAAGCATTATTCTGTCCTAAGGCAGATGAAGACACACACACACACACACACACACACACACACACACACACACACACACACACACACATGCCAGTGGTGGGAACAGAACACCTGCCTATCTGCAGGTCACTATTACAATACTACATAGTTATGAGTCGCGCCACAGAGACTACACATTTCAAGGCTGTCATTATGACCTTCTAGGAATGCGGACATCAACAGGGATGCTGGCAGTTAAGATGTACATGCCTGTGAATCTGTGTGTTTAAAGTAGGAATCCATCCTGAACAGGATTATGCCCATCTGTGGAATGGACGACTACTATCACTATACAGGGTTACAATGGCCTTGCCCATACACATAGAGGTACATAACCGACACAAGGTGTCACTGGGTATGCTCACACACTTTGTAGTACAGGGCTGCTCAGAATGCACTATGTGTCCATCTGCACAAGGTTATACTGGGCATGCTCATACACTTAGTAGCACAGGGCTGTTTGGGATGCACTCTGATTCTAAACACAAAAGACCACAGTGGCCATGCTATTACAGTTAGATGTAAAGAACACATTGTAATGGACTCCGGTGTTAGTAGTTGTCATTGTTAGCAGGAATGCTGCACTACATATATCTGACACTGGTCTTATACACAATGTCTGCTGCTGTCCGTCACCTTAGATGTACCATGCTATACCAAGCACAATACTACCACTCACAGTGATGTCTTGCTAGGAGTGGCAACTGCTTTACCAATACAATGAGCCAATGTCCTGCTGTAATTATGAGGTTGTCCAGTGTTTGTCATTCTGGGATGACATGACTGAAAGTAGACAGGCCTTTGCCACATATCACATGCATCCATGATTCAAGGGAGTGGGGATAATATCTAGGTCACATTCGCCTATATAGTGCCATTCCAAGGTAAATGTCCTAAACACAGGATAACACCCTGACACCTAGAGGACAACTGCATTGTATGCTTATGCTAACCAGTGCTGGATCTGTAACATCCATAATCACAACTGCTTACTGTAGATCCAACAATGGGGAATACTGACATCTGTGCAGTGAGGAACACCTGGCTGAAGGCTCTGTAGTGCACAGTAGCACTACCACCATATTCCTCAGAACCAGACATGTGAGCCATAACACAGGTACGGACCGCTCCAGGTGGTGGTGTCCCCACATACATAATGGCCATGCACATGTACTGACCAGTACTCCCACAAAAGGCATCACAGATGAGTCAGGTGCAGAACACAGTGTCAAAAGCTGCATTCTAGGATGTAACCCTCAGACACCACCATGACCTCAGACCACCAACACACATCCATACATGTGGTAGAACATATAATAGTACAACACCATGTGACACTTGACCAGTGGACTGTACCTAGCTCTACATCAACTGTGCAGAGTACCCATGTACTGACACAGTTGCATCATGTGTTATGCAATGCAATGATACCACTGTTTGTAACCAGGTCAGCTGTGTACATACCAGGGGCCCTTGGTTATTTACAGCATTAACAGATGACTGTTGCTGTACACCAGTAAACACCCTCATGTTTGAATATGACATATATGTACCTGCCCTGGTTTTGTACATGCCACATACATACAACATATATGTAAATAGCATAGCTGTTGTTGTCCTTTGTGCAGACAGGTGGGTAAAAGCCATTACACACATGCACATGGAATGTAGGTCCATGGCTGCTCAATGCTAACAGTACATAAGGTGTGATATCAATATTGACAGAGATAACATTCCCTCTGTACTGGTCACCCATTACACCTATCGTATCATACAACAGTCCATTTGTCATGTATGTCATTACACATGATCACCAATTGCAATGCCTACAAACATGCCCAAATGACAGGAATGTAGGACCTACACACATGTACATGTAGTGGTGTATGTTCAGATACCATGCGTGTGCAGTTGCTGATGTATGCAGGTGACATGTGTCTTAGTACATCATGCAGTTGCAATGCAGCCTCAACATTGCAAACTGTATATAGTGATAGGCTGAAAGTATGGAAAGATGTACCTCAGGTATGGACAGATGTGTGGACATAACTAAGTGGTGGGGCATCTTTGCAGATGGATGTTTGCTGAGGGCAGCTCACAGGTTTGTCACAAGCGGTCCTACAATAACCTATGTAACCGCTAAGCTATGGTTTTGTTAATTGAAGGGGAACATACACAACATAGACAGCAGTCAGGGTGAAACAGAAGGTAAATCACTTGACACCTATAACAGTTAAGACCTCCCGTGTGCATATATCAGCACAGTTCCCAAAGGAAGCATCAGTATACTTTGTAATGCGTGCAATACTACTGTAAGTCTGTCATACGTATCATGAGATAGGCAGGTGTTTGATTCACAGTACTGGCATGTGTGGCTGCGTGTGTGCCCATATATGTCACATATGGTGGGGAATAAATCTCAGTTGTTACTCACTCTCCTGTACGCTTTTGTAGGCATCTGTACAGACTGCAATGTAGAAAGCAGGACATAGGCAGGGGTGTGTATGTCACACATGTGAGGTATCTGTATGTGCGTGACATAGGTGTATTCAATAGTGAATGCCACAGTGTGTGTGTGTGTGTGTGTGTGTGTGTGTGTGTGTGTGTGTGTGTGTGTGTGTGTGTGTGTATGTATGGCTGTCTGGTCCCAGGAGTGAGGATGTATGTTACCATAGTGAACTAATAAGACCCCTCCCCCCATCCAGGCGATGCAATCTACTACCCATGTTGATGTCCTCGATCTTAGGCCATACTGACTACCTGTACATGTGTAATCTCTGTCGTGTGTCATGTAAATGCACAGTACTGTAATGATGATTTGCACATAGGCAGGGGTCCTCACCTCAACACTAGCAACTGTGTGTGTTACTGTGTTGGTGAATCCATGAGTGTGTGGGTGTGTTACTGTGTCTCTGAATACATGTGTGTGAATACCTGAGTGTGTGGGTGCAGTTGTGTGTTCGCATCCTGTCATGGTAATGTGCATTACTACTTCCCAATGAAGCATCGTGATTCTCACTGGCCTCTACCCTTGTCATCAGCTAGACTGCTCTCTTACCTCCCTACTCCATGTAACTGTACCTGTGATGTCACTCAGTATGGATGTCACGTCTGTAGCCACAGTAGCTTAATACACAGCTATCATGCTCTCAGATCAGTAGATCTGTAAACATGTTTGGAACATGGGACTTTCCAACTGTGATGTGGAAGCTACAAGGTGCATGCTGGTATTTTCATACATACATGTGAGTAGTCCACATTTACATATGGGACACTAACTGCAAACACTGACATCTGCCAGTGCATGCAATTAGACCTGAAGGAGGAAAGCAGAACATCATGATACATGCAGTTACTCTTGTTACACAAGACACATACTGTTAACAGTACAAAATGCATTGTAAACCTGTACTACATGGTATGTCTGCTGCCTGTCAACAGTACACAACAATTGTAATCTACACTTATCTTCCTAGTCTGTTCACCCTGTGCATCAGACCATATGAGCATGTCCCTCCACCGATGGTGTGGATAACAGGAATGCAGCACAGGCATCATCAAATGCACAGGGTGATAATGTTTGCCAGAGGCCTAGTCTGCACCATTGGATGACATCATGTGTGTGGGTTAGGGCCTTTGATCTAATTGGGCATGTGTGGATGTTATGCATGTGTGTGTGTTGCAGTGCTCTACATATGTTTCTGGTGTGTGCGTGTATGTATGCACACAGTTCTGGCATATGTCTGGCCTACACAGGGAGTATTATTATCACTTGCGGACTGTACAGGCCAGGTTTTACAATTCACGGTGTTGGACCACATCCACATGACCTGTGCCTGCCAGGGGTTACACAGGCACTACCAGGCAGAGGTGCAGAATGCAGTACTATCTGATGACACTTGTCCACTAGAACCGTGTCCCTGTTGGGACCATCCAGGACCATGTACACATGGTCTGCTGTGTCCAGGTGTGGACAGCACAGCACCAGCTGCACTGCTGCTGCTACTGCCACTATGGGAGCTGGCATGTGAGGTAGCTCATTCATGTAGACCTGAAACAGGTGATGTAGCAGGCTTACATCCATGTGCCTGATGCCACACTCCTACCAGATGTTCCAGCACAGACAGCTCACGCTCGTGGATTGTCATGCCATGGTCAAGGCCTCCAACCATGTCACCCAATTGTCTATCCAAAGCTTCATCAATCTGCTGTTGAGCATTTACCATTGCCTGGATGTTGTTGTTTAAAGAATGGATAGCAGCCCTCTGAAGCCTCTGATCTTCTCTGTTGTGCCGTTCAGCATGTGCCTGTGCCTCCATCCTGAAACATGAGTCTGGTGACACCAGCTGCTGCGCTCTGTCTTGCAGGGGCATGTTGGCCAGAGGTTTTCCTATGAGCAGCACAGGCCACATGCCTGTGTGGGGCATCACCAGTCAGTTGGCTGACACCATGGTGTGTAGGCACACCTTCCATAGCCTCCACACTTTACTGTTCCAATCTACCATATGCCAACTGTCCTTCCTCTATGGCCACTGATGATGGGGGATGTGTTTGGCATGAGAACTGTGTGCAGAGATGAGTGGGATATAGGTGGAATGGCAACCAATGGCACAGATTCAGCCCCTGACAACCCTGCCTGTGCCTCAATCATATGTTCATCATCACTGCTAGAGTCTGTGGGGATACTAACATCAGATGTACCACAGAGGGGAATGCACCTACATCACCTGTGAGAGGCAGACAAGAACTGCACATTACAATCTATACAGCAGACACACACACACAGACACACACACATACACACACAGACACACACACAGACACAAGCTATGGCACCCAACATGCATGTGATATGACAGAAGTCATGCAACATGCATGTAATACAGCAGACAGCATGCAGCTCAGACAATAATAGTGGTAGTTATCATTCATCCCTGTGTTGCACACAGCAGCATGCATGCATCATAGCAGAATCCATGCAAATTACACAATCATAGTAGTAGTTAGCATACACCCCTGTGTAACACCATGTTGACCAGCACAGGTTAACAGTACACCTGCCTGATGTGTGGCATATGACCTTGACAATCACATGTAATATGACATGTGGTCTGCTGAAATGTGCAATGACATGCATATATGTTTAACCCAATGGTGTCCTGTCAAATATACATTGCTGTAATGGTGTCCCAATGCAGTTTTGTCTTTCTGCCCTACAAATATACTGCAGATTTTGGTGATGTGCATGGCCTATGCAGGGAATCATGTGGCATCTCTATTGCTATACAGTGTGAGTTACACACACAGTTCATAGCCATGACTGTGTTCAGATACAATACATATATACACTGTGGAATGTGACCCACATCACCATGATGTAGAATGTGTGACACAGGTCACTGAAGGGTATACGGATGACACCCCTGCACATCTGCAACCATATTGCTGCTGCCGCCTGACAACTATGGCCAGACATGACAAACTCGTTGGTACACTATGTCCCACATGACATCTGTGTACCACACAGACACACGCACACACACACACTCACATGAGGAGCAAAGATGACAGTGATGTCTGACACCAGCAAGGGGAATGTATTGTATCTGTGGGCTGATGGGTTGTCTGTGTATGTATCTGGATACTGTACAGGTGACTGCTCTCATGTCGTGACACACTCAAGATGTTCAACACATCTTATATGGTGGATTGATGTCACACCTACAAAAGATGTGCACAGGCCTGTAGGATGTCTAGTGCTCCACATCTGCAATATAACCATTACATAAAGGCCATAGTTGGACCATGTGGAGCAAAGGTATGACAGGGTATACACACAAGCACATCACGTCTACTGTGTGTGTTGCTTCATGTCTCTGGCCATCCTCCATGGTCATGTGTGTACATGTGTTGGCCAAATGGTTGTGACGAGCATCTATTACACATGTCTGTGTTGTCCCATATGACATACACCCATAGATGTCATATGCTCCACTGACGACAGGGTTATGTAGACAAAGGGTAGTATGTTTGGTATGTGGGATATGTTTTTCAGGATAGTTAGGCAGTGTTACAGCCAGCCCACTAGATGTCATGGACATGTCAGATAGCACATCACATTGTGCGACATTCATAGCAGGGGTATGATCCACACCGGTGAATCCTGTGGGCTGGCCATACTCCAGCTCACTGTGTAGTACTGTTTGCATTCCCCACATGTGTAGTTATGATCTGTAGTACATGTCCCTACAGTGAACAGCACTTCCACCATTGTATGCACAGCTGTCCACACATCTAGCAATGACAGTTTGTGAGGTTTCATGTTGGTGTTTCACATAGTTTGCAAGTATTGTGCATGGGTAGCCATTGTGATGCATTGCAGGTCCAACCTGTATATTGTGACAGGGCCATACATTATGTGTACATGTGGTAATTGACCACATGGCAGATAGATCTGTGCATTAACATGCCTGATAAATAATGACAGTCTCACCTGCAATGGGCTGCTGTAACAGTGGAATGCCAGAGGTACCTAAATAGGAGTAACACAGCAGTATGATCATTATCCATGCCTGTATGATAGCTACAGGGTGCAATGTGCATGTTAACACATACGCCAGTACAATAGACTATACTATGGAGTATGCACATGTGTGCATACACAGAGTAGCATACTATAGTATGCAGCATGTGCGTATACATGCCTTGCATATGATGCTACATTACATATTGTACAGTGACACATGTAACTATATGGAATATAGTTGTTATCTGTGTGGTATTGACTTACCAGCCAACTCCAGGCTTGGTGGTTGAGAGACACCCACCTCCATGATATCAGCTAAGGCTTGTGGATGTTGTTCTGCAGGTGTCCCCAGGTTGGGCAGTATCTCCTCGGTACGTGTGAGTGGGGGCTGGGTTGGTGGCCCACCACCTGTTGCACATTGTTCCCTGGTGATTGCATTTGCATGCTGCTTTGCCCATCTAATGAGGTCTGTACAGTGGCTGTGCACCTGCTGGTATGTGCAGTTGTGGCCACCCACATCATTAACCCTCCTGCAAAGTTCCTACCACAGGGCATCCCACTGCTGTGCATCCTGTGGCACAAGGCTGAACAGGACATCATGATTGTCATGTAGGAATGGGAGGAGGGCCTCAGCCTCAAAGCTGGTATAAAGTGGTAGCCTTGCACGCGGCATACCTGGAAGACATAATGATGGAGACAGGTCACAGTAACTCACAGAGACATACAGAGCTACAGCTGAACATACATGTGTATCACATTTATTATGATTAAATAGTTGTCTTTGCAAATCTACATGACACTAACACCACTGACATGTTTGTGTCACACACATTTGACACTCAATGGTGATTGGATATTCTTACCATATATGTGTGTGTGTGTCACCTGATTCCATTGCTCATACTCCATGTGGATGCTGTCTTGATGTGGGCATGTCTGTTTGTCTGTACTGGTGTTCTTACCTATCTGCACATGCCTGGATGTGTCCACATTAACGCAGTCGATCTTGATGCTGTGTATATGTCACATATAAAGACTTACACTGCCTTAACGGACATGACCTGTGACCCTGCAGACTTGCTCATGGATGGTTTTACATGTATGTGTTTTGCCATGTACATCTACACGGCACTGTACAACAGTTCAACATCCTGCCATGTATCACCTGTGTTGCACATGTGATACACATGGGACACTAGCTAGCCTGATAGTATTTGCAGGATATCAATTATAGCATGTACGGTCAAAGTCAACTAGTAGGCTATGTGCCCTGGGCCATGTATGAATCTAGGATGAAAGGTTACCTAGCTGTAGCTGACAGGTGGGTTTCTGGGGCCAGGTGAAGCAGTGTCACATATCTGATCCACAAGGTTAATGATACATTTACCATGCGGTCATCACACCATGTCTGAGAGGGAGGCAATGTGCAGCTTTGCTGGACAGGGGTGCATAGTATAGCAGGAGTATGTAAAGTGTATGGGACAAGGATCTGTCCAGCATGTGGTGATCCTTGTACTAGGAAGGTGGATGTCCATGAAGTATGTGTTTGTGATCAGAATGTGTACGTGTAGCATGTCCAACATCACTTGGTTGGACATGGCTTTATTCAGGGTAGGCATCATGCTACATAGTGGATATGGGGATTGGGAAGGCTGGTGTAGGCCATCTCAACATGGCCAATACCCCTTAAAGGAAATATGTGCTCTGATATGGGTCACTTGAGTGTTGAGTATGGCTGGACAATGATCTCTATATTCATGGATGGCACCTTGTCAGGATTAGGGTTGCCACATATGACTGCCTGTCAGGTGTGGTGATGTAACTATCACAGGAAAGACAACTGCCCAGCTGCATCCCTTACACATAGTGTCCATTATGTTGACTACTGCCTAGGTGGTAGTTCATGGGTACAGGGTTATTAACATAAGGGTGACAATGCAATATATAGCTCTCAGATTGTGGCCATATGTCACACACCTCACCCACAAAGCCCCTTCTGTATGTTGTCCACAACACTCTGAGTCAGCTATTGCTCCTAGGTCATAGTCATTTGCATACTTCAATAGGCAGATGCCTTCTGTTAGTCTGTGTGGTATAGACTACAATGAGGGGAAGTACAATGAATTAACCCTGCCTTACTGTAGCTGGCACTGGTGTGATGTGCATGTATTATGCAGACACCTTCTGTAGTGTTGGTTCTGCCAGCAGTCCCATTGCAAAACACTCCTGTGACATAGGAATGTACATCTAGTATACTGAGTGTAGGTGGAACACAGTATGGGTGATGATGTCCTATGATCTGGCAAGGTTATGATATGCAGTGTGAAATCAACCTTACTGTCATCTACATCTGTACTGCTGACATCAAATAAGTTGATCAAGGTTCATGGCCTTTCAGACCAGACTCAGTAGGGTAGTAGTGCAGTACTTCCCATTATCAGTGGTGTTTCTCCCTTTGTGGGTTGTAATAACTGTAGGTGCGCACCATTCAGTGTGTACACAGCCTGACATGAAGCTATGTTTTACATGATGTGTATGTGGAGAGCAACTTGTTTTGCAATATGTGTATGATACTACCTGGGATGTGGACAGGTTCCATACAGTCTGAGTGCATCTTGTACCTGCATAGTTGTGGTTACAGGGGCTCTGTAGTGTACATGGATATATGATTGTGTACCTGTTTGGGGGTGGACAGTGTGTTTATGTTACTCAAGACCCTATCTGGGTTGCTTATTCATGCTCATCACTTGTAAGCACTAAGTAAGCTACTAATTACTATAGCACTCACTCTTCCTCATTACCTAGAGGTAAACAGTTTTTGTACACATTTTTCTCACTTGCTTAGAGTAAAACAGCTCTTGTACTCACTTTCCTCACTTATCGAGGGGAAAATAGTTTTATATTCAGGCATGTCCAAGGGTTAGCTCCCAGTGTTCTCTCCTGTCTGTCTGATGAATCTGTGTATCTTGAGGCAATGTAGAAATTGCCTCATGTACACAGACAACCATCTCCACCTACCACCCATCACCACAACCTGTGAGAGATGCACTTATCTAGACAAACTGGAGGTAAACTCTCTACAACCAAGGCTGAACTTGACAGTCATGTGGAGAAGGTAAACATTTGCACCACACCACACTCATCACATAGTCTCACTAAATTGACACCACCATAATCCACACATAGTAACACAAAAACATTCATGGAGGCTCTCAATAATAATCTGTCTAAGCAAAAGAGACCTTCAAAGCAGAAACGCAAGCAGCCTCCATCCCCCAACACAATCCCAATGACACATAGCCCACAGATTCAGTGTGCCACTCAACCACAGCCAATAAGGCAAAACAACGCAGCCAACACACTGGTCATAGGTGACTCTATAGTAAGGCACACTGATGTCCCACTCACCAGGCTAAACAAGGAGAAGGTTACTGTCAGCTGCCTGTCAGGTACCAGGATCCAGGACATAACCCATGCACTCAGGTTACTTCACAACAAGTACAAATATGACTCTGTCATTGTCCATGTTGGTGTGAATGACCTGAGACGTCCCTCCCTGGACTACATGAAAAGAGACATGGAAGAGCTCTCTGATCTTGTAGTCCAGGCAGGTATGACCCTAGCCCTGAGTAGCATTCTGCCATCACCCAGAATGATACCGCAGTATGAGGACAAAATGATTGACTTCAACAATTGGCTAAGCTTCTGGTGTCATTCTACGGGGATCCAGTATCTGTCTGTCTGGGATGACATGGTCGACAGACCATGATGCTTTGCCACAGATGGCCTGCACCTGTCACCCCTGGGATTCCGGATACTGGCTAAGGCTCTTGCTGCCCCATAGTGCTTTCTTTAGGCAAGGTTCAAATAACATATTCACCACCAAAACAGGAACAGGCAAGCACAAACTGAGGGTAATGCTACTCATTGCTGGAAGTCTAAATCTCAAAATGCACTCACTCGAGGCACTCCTTGTAATGGAGAACATCGATATCTGTGCAGTGACTGAGACCTGGTTCAAGGCTCCAGAGAGCACCCCTGCACTACCAGGCTATAACTCATACCACACTTTTCGGCCATGTAACCTAGACCGAAACACCCAATGCGGAGGTGTGTCCATATTCATTAAGGATATCCATTCCTCCAGGCTAGTTGCTTCGCACAATGCATCTGAGGTTATCCAAGTGCAACTACCTCTGATCTAAACTGCAATCCAAATTGTAGCTTGCTACAGATTCCCCACCATGCCCCAAGATTCCCACTCCTTTTTTCTTGATGTACTGGAAATTATTAGGGTTCAACCAAACACCCTACTAATGGGTGACTTCAACTACCCACCATTAACTGGGAAAACTACTCATGTACCAACTCATTAGCTCAACGCTTTCTGGAATTCATAAACTCCAATACCCTGGATCAAATTATCCACACCCCACCAGGGGCTACAATATCCTAGACCTAGGCATTACACCTGATGTCAATTCCTCGTTGGTCAGATCCGACCATAAGATAAACACCCTTGATATCCACATCCCGCCCCCACCCCCCTATTAAGGAAACCACAGTATAATATTTCTACAATGCCAACTTCATGCTTCTTAAGACAGAAGATGTGAACTTCATGACACCCATGCAGATGGACAATACAGTTACAACTGCTGAATCCTACACAGATGCACTTTATAAGCACTTACATGAGTGCATGGATCATGCTATCCCAAACAGAACCAAGACACTATCCACCAAAACAAGGAAGCCAATCTGGTGGTCCCCTGCCATAAACAAACTGTACAACAGAAGGAAGAAACTGTTGCAAAAGAGAGTACAATCCCATGAGTGGAGGAGCTCCCTGGTCAGCCTCAGTAAGAAGCTGAGATCCCTTATAAGATCCTCCAAAGCTAGCTACAAAAACAAAACCACCACTAATTCCAAGGACAACCACAAAGCATTCTATAGCTATGTCAAAAATCTCAATGGCAACACCCACATCTGCTCTGAGTTACAGCACAAAGGCACGAACATTACAGAACCAACTGATATTGCCAACATCCTGGCAGATAGGTTCAGTGCTACCTTTCTCCCCTCTCACCCCCTAAAGGGCCCATATCTATACAGGAAGAATGCAGAGTCCCTATAATCACAACTACGCAGGTAAAAGCTGTACTCTCTAAAGCCAATATCACAGCATCCATGGGTCCGGACAAAATCCCAGGCTGTATTTTACACGAACTTCAGAATGAACAGGTTCCCCACTTAAGCACCATGCTCAATAATAGACTCCCATCAGGCTTTGTGCCCCCTGAATGGCACACAGTAACAGTTATCCCACTCCACAAAGGTGGCACCACAACGGATCACTGGACCTATTGCCCTATAGGCCTGACTAGCCTGGTCTGCAAGGCTATGGAGCACATCATCATGGATCTCATTCACAGAGACATTGGGTACCTCTAAACCTTTGCCCCACCCAGTTTGGCTTTGTTAAGGGCAGACCATGTCTCCTAAACCTGATGGACTTCTTTGAGACAGTTACCAAGGCATTAGATGAGGGTAAGGAGGTCCACACAGCCTACCTTGATCTTTCAAAGACTTTCAACACCATTCCCCATTCTGGTATTATTGACATACCCATCCACCTGGACATTAACCCCTACGTCACAAGATGGTTTGCAAAGTGGCTCAAGGACAGAACCCACACAGTGGGAGGTGCATACCATAGGTCCGACTGTAAACCAGTTACAAGTGGTGTCCCACAGGGCTCAGTCCTAGGACCCCTCATGTTCGGTATATACTTCTCTGAGGTACAGGCAAGCACAGGAGGACTTTGGCTGAAATGGTTTGCAGACGACTTCAAATTAGGTGCCATAATTGGTTCCCCAGGTGATACAGACACCCTCCAGAAGGGTCACACTGAAACGGATACCTGGTGTCAATATCATGGCCTCAAGCTGAATGCCAAAAAGTGCATAGTCATCCCCTTTGGATAAAACTAGTTACCCATGGACTACCACATAGGTGCTAGTCCCCTACATACAGAAAAGGTAATAAGGGATCTGGGAGCCCAAATAGATAGCAATCTCTCCTTTGATAACCATGATGCCAAGGTGGTTAGAATATCCTTCTACATGGCCCCCCTAATCTCAAATGGGTTCACATCCAGAACAAAGGAGGCCATTGTGCCTCTCTACTCATGACTTATTAGACCCATTAAATGGTGCAACACCCCATTTGGGATGCACCTTACAAGACAACAGCAACAGCTAGAAAGACTACAACAGTACTACACCAAGAGAATTACTGACCTCAAACAGATGACCTATGCAGCCCAACTAAAGAAACTCCAGCTGTACAAGGTTGCATACCATGTACTCAGAGGTGACCTCTGCTTGACATACAAGGCCCATGTCCAACCCAGTATTGATGGATATGCTCCACCTAAACAAAAGCCCTTGAGAGCCACATGCTCTAGAGATATAAACCTAACCACAACGATAACTAGGACGTGCTGGAGGGATAGATTCCTGACCTGGACACTCCCATTGCTTTGGAACATGATTCCAATGTACATCAGGCAGGGCCCCTTACTAGCACTTTTCAAGAGAAACTTTGATGGGTGGATGGGAGACAGACATGTACCCCAGGGATCACTGCAGTGGCTCTGCCAGACAGAGGCACAGGGAACTAATGTCTCTGTTGTTCAGAGGCACAGGGAACTAACTTAAGGGGGTGGCAGAAGCCAACACACTCTAGCTAGGCTTATAAATACTCTCGGGCAGACAGCCTAGTACCTACCTATGAACCTATTACATGTCTTATGTGCATGGATAGTTAACTAGCTCTTCGATTTTACTTTGCTATCATGCTGATAAACTGTCGGGTGACTACATATGTATCATGTTATTGTGTATTGTAAATGCCAATAGACATAACTAACGTTTGCCTAACATAACAGTAATGCTATGTAAAATGTAATACATATCTACCTACAGTACTGTACATTACACAGTTATTGGCACAATATCCCACAATGCAAATCATAATTGCACAGTAGGCCCACCTTTGACATGTTATTCTCAGTAATACACCCATACATATGCCTACTGTTACAATATATCAACATATACTATCCCCTGTTATAGCACATACTTGTTGGTCCAACCCTGCCACTGACAGTGGCTGGAGAGGAATTGTTTGGTTTAAAGCCCTTATATAGCATCTCTTGTGGTGTATGAGATGTTTGCCTTGTGACCTACTGCAGTACATACATAAATACTATAAGCGTTACTATGCTCAACAATACATCACTACAAGATAACTGTTTCACTATATGCATTTCGTACACTTTAATTATTACAGAACAAGCACTACATACACAGACATACTGAGTGTTCTACATACCTTATTAGTAACCGGAGGTGTCGTTGACTGTTATTTCAATCCTTTTCAGTTTGTGTTTCAATCTTCTTTGTAATGTTCTGCTGGTATATACAGATGGTTTGAATGTGTGACAAACCATCCTTTTATAGTTAAATATCGGTAACATGTGCTATCCTGACCACCAATTGGTGTTCCAAAGTAGTTAATTACATGCACATCAGCTGTACAACTACTCCATTAGCCAATACCATGGCAACTGTGGTGTATAATTGAGTACTCCACTTGGGCGTTGTCCCTTTGCCTTACTTTCAAGGAATACAGCCTGGATATGTTGTTTGTGATGTATTGCAACAGCTATATGGAGACAGACAGATATATATTAGCTTCATGACTCCCGTGGATTGTGTGTAATGGCTAGAAAATGCTGTTCTGCATGTGAGTACAGCTGTTGTATTTCAAAACATTGCTACTTATGCAGAGTTTGTTTGTACATGATACTTCTGCAGATGTTTCAGTCTGGCAAGGATGTTTGAGCAGCTCAAGGCTATATGGCTATGCATGAAATGTTAGGTGGTTTACAGTGTGCTCACCAGACATCTTTGGTTTGGTGTACATGTGCATCATACTGTGCTGTTAATCAGAAACTGGTAACACTTCCTGGTGTACACACAACCCTCTGAAACAGGATTACTGCAAACAAACCCTGTATCATCAGCAGCTGTTCCATTGTATAACAGCAGCTATTTCACATAGGGCCATGTTAGTGTGCCTCTGACAAGGTATGTTAAGGCTTCTGCAGATGTCGTACAGTGAGTGAATGATTTATGATGTTATTGCAGTTTGTATTGTAAATGGTTTGGGTGTGGGGGAGATGTTGGTGGGTGTACATAGCAGATGCAGGTGTGTAGGAACTACTTTTATACATAATCGATATGTGTGTGAGGGTTCCTTCCCTATTTGAACACCTATCCTTTACTGGACTAATACTATGGTAATTGCAGGCTGATTCATTAAGGCACTGTTAACTGGTTCCTGTATAGCATGCAGGTGATGTTAGTCTCTGAATCCTTTCGGCAATATATCAGAATGTAATAAAGTGTTGCTACATGAAAGCTGTCTGTGTATTTCTGTCATAGGTATTTGCAGTCATTGGAGTTGTGTTGGTGACTGATCCTCTTTGGCTAGGGTTGCCACCTTTTCAAATGGCCATAGTGGGAATTTTCGGGACACACATCAGATTTTACAGGCTGAAACAAACCCACGGTCAGTACAAAGGATAGAACTTTCCTTTTTTGCCTAAATAAAAGCTTATTCTTGTAGCAGTTTAGTTGCTTATCCTGTTTCTTGTAACATATAAGTATTTTAGATACAGAAGTAACTATTTTATGCAACTATTACATTACATATGGGACATAATTATGTCCTACAATCTCAAGACATTTGCCATTTTCAATATTTTTGGTCAGGACACAACCGCCCAAAGAGGGACTGTCCCTCGCAAAGTGGGACAGCTGGTAACCCTATTTTTGGCTCATGTCCATAGCACATATTTGTAATAGTGTATAGGCATATACTCTACATATCCTTTGTTCATAAAGTTTGGTTGTGGCGGAATGTGTGGTTGCTATGGTCCATGTTATACTCATATATGAACACTTCAACCGCTGTATACGGGATACCTATGGAATCCCGAAAGCACACAATGCCGACGCCCAAAGTACCGGGCCCAGACTCCCAAACCCAACATTACAGAGCACTCAAACTCGTGACAGTCAAACTTGCAAAAGAAACACAAACATGGAACACACACACGCACACACATATGCACTGCTACCCACCACATCCAAACAAACCATCCTACACTACGTATGAGCAGGTGGGCAAGCCCCCCTACACCCCCTATGTGGGTGGCTGCAACCCCCACACCTCCCCTACTTTAATATTCTACCTCCGAGATCTAACAGATGCACAAAGCAAACCCACACCCACACATTACAGCCCCCCAGGAACACACACCACACTCAGAACACACACACTACAGCCCTCAGAAACACACTTAAACACAATAACCTACCTGAACTGCAACACCAGAAGCACTAACTAAATGTCCCTTAACATCTGGATTTTAAAACTTGCACTTCTGGTGTTTCGGTACTGTGGTCTTTCGGTCTTTAAGCCTCGTGATTACGCGAGTTGGTATGATAAGCATTTGGTATTTGGTAGGTATCCCATTTATATGTACCTCCATGGTTGTGTAGATGTTGTTAACCTATCTATATATCTACATATATATGCATATCTCTATATACAGACATATATATCTCTCTCTCTGTCCCTCTCTCTCTCTCTCTCTTTATATATATATATATATATATATATTTTTATATATATATATATATATATATATATATATATATATAGCATACACCTTTCATTGGGTACATGGCGGTTTGTCCTATTTCCATACATTCCTCCCTTTTGTGTTTTAACCTGTCAGAATACACAGATGCCGTTGGTACATCTCAGGTAGCTTAGTGGTAGGTTATTGTAAAGATTGAGTACATAGTTGCGTGTTCTAATCCTGGCAGTGGTCATTTTACCTCTCAGAGCAGGCACTGGTAGTGCAAGGGTGATTAACACACATTTCAGCTGTTTTGTGTTCCAAATGTTTATTATTCTGTGGAATACTACCTATATATGCAAGCTGTGGTTAAGATATACTATATAACATGTAAATCATCTCTGACTTTATTAGGATTTGAACCAGGACTGCACAGATATTATGCAAATGCTGTAGCCATTACACCATTGACATTAACGTTCCTTCTGCCTATTTCCTATGTCCATGAATCCTATGTGTAAGCTTGGCTACAGAACAGGCGGAGCCACCCACACCCAGTAAGCTTCTCGAAATACCGACATGACACATGAATTGAGAGACTATATATTAACATCCTAACTACATTTGGCATAGCCCCTTACTGACACACTTCAGGGAAAACCTTGATGTGTGACTGGGCAACAGTATATACACCCCTGGGATCATGTGTCCCAGAAACATACAGCCAGGGTGTGGGGGAGCCACTCCAGTTTTATAGCTGCAAGACCTGTTGTGGAAATTGAATGGTGTTGGGTTGTCATGTTAACATGCCATTTTGAGATCACTATGTGCCCCTATCACCCTACAGCACCCCAGTTTTCAACAGCTTCCAGCAACTCTGCCTGGAATCACTTCATTGGCTATGCTTGACAGAGGCTCAGTTACTTCATCAATGGTGCAGGTAAAGCCACCACACTGTAGCTATGCTTCTAAATGCCCTTGGGCAGATTCATAGGTTCATAGGTTCATAGGTTATTACTAAGCTAACTGCCCTGGCGAGACATTTTAAGCTTAGCCAATTATCCCTTGTGAGACTCAAACCCTGCATGTTGTGTTTGTAAAGCAAACACCTTAACCATTAGGCCACCCTCCCAACGCCTACTACCTATCTGTGAACCTCTACAGTGCAGGCCGTCTCCAACATTATATGGGATTATACATAGTTTTCTGATCACAATATATAGTGTAAAGTCACCATGTAGTCAGACAACAGTTAAGTACAGCAATAACATACAGACTACTGATACATAATCACTCCAAAAACCTATCATGGAAGCTAGTGGACTTCTATAGGTTTCAGGCTTTGTATTGCTTACCAGTAGGTTACCTACAGGAAAGATGGGACACAAGCGCAGATGGGAAACATGCCTTCAACAATGCCATACTAACTTGCATGTGTCAGCCTAAGGCTTTGGAATGCTGGGCAAGGCTATTGGCTCCCCCATGGTGCCATTTTTAGGCAGGTCTCAGAGGTGAATCTCACCTCCAAGAACTGCACAATAGCGGAATCACTGAGGGTTAGGCTACTCAACACCAGGGGTAGTACTCACAACATGCATGGACTCACAGCATGCCTCAGTATGGACAACATCCACATCTGTTCTGTGACTGGGACCTGTATAAGGCTCCTGTGAGCACACCAGCATTACCAGACTACAACCCATAACACACATTTCAGCCACTGAACATGGACTGGCACAGACATGGAGAAGGTGTATCCATATTTATCAGGGATACCTACACCTCCAAGTTAGTGGGGCAGCATGATACCTCTGTGATCATCCATGTGCAGCTAACATCAGCCATGACTGCAATGCAAACTGTGAGCTGCTACAGATAACCCCTCCATGACCCAGGACCACCACTACAACTATCTGGAGACAGTGCTAAACATGACAGTTCTACCAGTCACCCTGTTATTGGTCAATGTCGGCTACCCTACACTTAACTGGATAACCTACTCGAGTATTCACTTCCAGGCTCAGCACTTCCTGGGAATTATCACCTCATATGGCCTCTATCAGTTGGTAGATGGACTAACAAGAGCTGAAAACATACTAGAAGTTGTAATCACTGACATATGCAACAGGTGTACTACAGCAGAGGTAAACCGCTCATTGTTTAGATCTGACCATGAACTATTCACTGATGATTTCTACTCCCAACCATCTCCCCCACCCAAGGAACACACAGTGAATACCTTTCCTACATGTAAATTCACAGTACTAATGACAGAGGTGGGAGGGTTCACAGCCCCCATGCTCAGGGATGACACTGCTCAAGATACAGACAGAATTACAAATGCACTCTATAAGCACCTACAAAGATGCATGGGTCATGCCATCAATGGTAAACCAGGACTCGCTACTCCTACACAAGGACACCAGTCTGCTAAACCCCTGCATTATACAGGCTATACAACAGACGTAGGACAGTAGTCCAGAACAACAGCAAATCCCAAGACATGCAGACGCCCGTGACCAGTATTAGCAAGATACTTATGTCACTCATGTAATCATCCAAGGCTGACATCCACAGGTAAATAGGCATGGATTCGGAATATGACCACAAAGGCTTCTTTGGCTATGCTAAGGATGTAAGCAGTAACACACAGATTTGCACTGTGCTGGTGCAATATTGCATTGAATATACTGACCCTACTGATATCACCAACACACTTGATAGTACATTCGGAGCAAGCTTCACCCCCTACAGGGCTCACAACAATACCCAAAATGTACAGTATCCCAGACATCTGAGACTTGCAGGTGGTAATGGGCCTTTCAAATGGCATGACAGAACGTCAATGGAGGCAGATTGTGTCCCAGTCTGCATCCTGCAGACACTACAAGACAAAGTGATTCCCTGTCTAATATACCAATTCAACATCAGCCTCTACACAGGCTACATGGCCATTCACTGGCACATGGCAACAGCTATTCCACTCCACCAAGGTGGTGACACAACTGACCATGGTAACTACCACCCCATAAGCCTGAGTAGCCTGATCTTCACGGCTATGGAGCGCATCCTCATGGCACTCATTAACATAGACAATGGTAACCTCCAGACACTTGACCCAACCCAGGTCAGCTTGAGTGAGTGCAGATCATGCCTACTGAACCTGTTTGACATCTTAAGTCACCTAGACTTTAGGTGTGTGGTAGTTCACACATACTACCTGGACCTCGCCAAGGGTTTTGACAACACTCCCCACTCAGGTATTATTTCTACACTCACCAATCAGTGCATACACCCATACATCACAGGTTGGATTGCCAACAGGCTTACACACCGAACCCACATGGTAAGCCTAGCAGCCTCCAGGTCCAACTCTTGACCAGTCACAACTGGTGTCCCACAGGACTCAGTTCTGGGACCCCTACTGTTTGCCATATACTTCTCAGAGGTACAGGCTAAAACAGGTGGACTACAGTAGGCTGTGTTTGGTGATTACTGTAGACTGGGAGCCATAACTGACAGTCCAGCTGTCACAGACGTCCTTCAAGGGGCCTCACATAGACCAACACAGGGTCTCAGAGTCATGGCCTCCAGCTAAAGGCCACATACTGCATGGTCATTCCATTTTGGAAAACTACAGACACACATATTAACACATGAGTGGCAGACACTATAATTTAGACAACATAATGGGTATGTGGGGACTACATTACACAGTGATCTCTCCTTTGACAATCATATCTGCAAAGTAGTTAGGACATCCCTCTATGTAGGCCATCTGATTACTTAAGGGTTTGATCTAAACAGACTTAGGTTATTGTGCCCCTTTACTCATCACTCATCAATCCCATCATTGATGGATGTACCTCAGATGACACATCTGACAGCTGGAAGGGCCACAAATGTACCTCGCCAAGAGGGATAATGCCCTCAGACATGTGTCCTATGCTGCCAGACTGCATAAACTCTTGCATTACTCAGTGGCATCTCGTTTACTCAGAGATGATACTTGCTGGTCAACAAAGCCATGTCCAAGTCAGGCTTAATGGATATGCTCCACCTATGGGAATCCATGGCACAGTCAGCCACACACTGTAATGAGCTACACCTTGCCACAACCATAACTGGAAGATGCTGGAGTGACAGATTCCTGTCATGGGTACTCTCCATGATTTGGAACTACATCCCTGATTACATTATACGGAGCCCCTCACTAACACTCCAGGGAATCCTTGCAGAGTGGGTGGGGAACAGTGGATACACCCCAGGGATCCCACAATTGGCATTGCTCCACAGAGGGACAGTTAGTTATTCAATGGGGTGGTGACAGCAGACACATTTTGGCTAGGCCTATGAATGGCCTTGGGCAGTTAGGCATGTACCTACCTATGTACCTATGAACCTATACATACAGTATCAACACATGCTGATAGCTTAATTTACTGTTCAGGTATTGACTTACCTTGTGCCAATGGCAGTTGTGTGTACAATAGTAAAGGGCTGCCTATATAGGATGCACACAGTAGACCACCTATACATGACAATTTACAGGTGGTCGTTTGTGTGTGCCATCCATGTTTGCTGTGTGTGCAGGTGGAGAAGGGTGTCAGTACGTAGGTGCCTACACTGTCAGTGTGTGTGCTATACATTCCTTCTTTGCCAAGGCATGGGCATACAGGGTACGTCTCCGTCTGCCTACTGGGGCTGGCACAGGGTGTTAGTGGTCTGAGTCCCTCTGTGCCTGTGGGTCCCTTGGCAATGTTGGTGGGCTGTGAGGGCCTTCACCATTCTGTCCCTGCTGCAGCTGTTTCCACAGGACCATATTGTGTAGCATGGCACATACTATGAAGATGTGGGCACACATGCCTGGAGAGTACGGCAAGGCTCCACCAGATATGTCCAAGGAACGGAACCATGATTTCAGCATCCCAAACACATGCTCTATGATGATTCTGGTTTCTGCGTGTGCATCATTATGGTGTTATTGCATGGCTGTGTGTGCATTTCTGATGGGAGACATTATCCACGGTTCCAGTGCATAGCCAGCATCCCCCACTAGGTGGACATATGGGATGTCCCCCCTGGCAAATACCTGATACAGCTGTGAGGCATGCCAGATGTGGGAGTCGTGATAGCTTCCAGGGCTGCCAGCACACACATCCATGATAATGCCCTGGGCATTGCACATGACCTGGCAGTTGATGGAGGGGTATCCCTTGTGGTTTATGTAGTGCCTACCCTGTTCACCGGGTGGTGTCTTGGTGTGTATGTGCGTGCAGTCTTTTGCATCCAGTACCTCCGGGTAGTCTGCCACACGGTGGAAGAGACGCATATTACTGGACAACTCCTCCTGTGTTTGGGGGAAGTATATGTGCTCATTGGCATGTGGTAACATGGCATCCAGGAACTGGTGGAGTACCCTGGATACTGATGCCTGTGAGATCCCCATGATATCCCCAGTTGGCCTTTGAAAGGTACCTGTGGCTAGTATTCTCAAGCTTACACATACCTTTGTGTCCACTGGGATAGGTTCCCCTCTGTTATTTCTGGCTCTGAGGCCTGGCCGGCACAGCTCAACAAGTTGCTGTATGGTGTCCCTGTCCACCCTGTAACACTCTACTATCTCCAGATCATGTAGCCCCTGGCAGGTTACCTTGGGTCTGAACACTCTTCTCCTCCTCCAGTGTCTGAGATGGTTGTCAGCATCATCCTCCACACCACTGTCAGTCTCCAACACATGCTGGTGAATCAAAGCTATGGCAGCTCCTAACATGTACATATTAAAAGTTCCCCATCTGTATACACCAATGGTGGAGAGTGTCTGGGAACAAACAAGTGTGTGTGAGGTGCTTTCACACTTTATACTATTGTGCAATGGATGCTGCTGGTGTAATTGGGTGTGTATATGCAATTCCAGCTGCAGGGTATCTTAATTCTGGGTTTTACAGCAGTTACTGCTATTGTGGGGCCTTTGGTGTTGAATTACGCTTGGCTGCCATGATTCATATATTGCCCTTTACTTCACTTTTCCACCCGATCCCCCTCCCTTTGTCAGGCATGCATCCAGCTGCTGGCTTTCTTGTTTTGTACTTTCCCAACCCAGGATTGTGTAGTGAAATGTGTTATGTAGCTGATCTATTGCAAGTTTGCATTGTTCTGCTGTGACAGTTCTCTTTTCTTTGCAGTACGGCACCTCCCCTTTCCTGTTCTGCAGGTAGCTGCTAGCAGCCTTGTTAGCTGTTGTCAATGGCCCACTGTGGGTTCCTAGGTGTTAATTACTCATTTGTACTCCAATTACCATGCTGCAGCATTTCCTTATTGTCTACCCATATCCTTCCTCTTTCAGCCGTGGTGTGCGCTGCACACAGCCGTTTACCGGGTTTCGAGCGTGTTTTCATCCACGATCACATGCATTTTCGGTTACCTTCTGTGCTCTCAGATAAGCAAAACTATGGCTACTTCCACACCCCTATCCTTCGGCTTTGCTTAGCAACAGGCAACCCGGAATAGCAATGCTCCAATGTGCTTACAGCTAAGGTGGCGCATCCAACTCTTGATGTCATCTTTATCTCCAGGCCACACCTCGGTGTTATACCGCTATGCTGTGAGGTACATCTTTACGCCGGCGGGGATTTTGCAATTCAGTATTACTTGTCTCATTTGCATGGCATTGACTACTAATTCCTAGTTACCATGCAGAACACTTTCACAGACCCTTAGCAACCCTTGCACCATTGTTGTAATGTAGCATGCATGCCATTGTCTATTATGGGGAATTCATGAAATGTGTTACATTGCAGTTTTATTACATATAAATAAATTTTCATTGTGATCACAGTTGCACCGACCCACTGAGATTTTACTTTGCGTTAGTATGGCCATGTCATTAAATGTTCTTCTTTATGTGTTATGCATGTTTTTTTATGCCAATGGCTATATATTTAGCCATTGGCATATATTAACAGTACAGTACGTGATAATTCAAAGCTCCACAACTGCAGTACCAAACACAGCTCAATAAGAGACACCAAGTTGTTTTAGCGCTTTCATTCACATTTAATGACCAGTGAACTTCTTCAGAAATCAGGTTTCTGAAGAAGTTCACTGGTCATTAAATGTGAATGAAAGCGCTAAAACAACTTGGTGTCTCTTATTGAGCTGTGTTTGGTACTGCAGTTGTGGAGCTTTGAATTATTTGGTTTCTGTTCTGCTTCTTTGTCGAGTACAGTACGTGAGTTTGGTCCGCTGTTATACCTCCAATTTTATGTTTGAAAAAATCTAAACCGTTTTTTCGGTTTACATTTCTGCATGCTTATGCTACACCTGCACCACTTCATGAATCACTATATACCTTCATTTGCATGCTACACTGCTGCGCATGGGGTAATTAGCATACATGTGCCGGGAGCTGCGCAGCTGTGGCATATGCTGGTAGTGCACATGGAAACAGCTCGTACCTGAATCGCTCGGTGGCCATATTTGATGTTAGGTCGCTGACGCTACGCCTGCGCCTGGCGCAAGCTTCATGAATCCTGGGGTTTATGTATGCTAAGCATGTTTCCCTTTAACATATGTGTATGTAACGTGAGTATGTGAATTGCTGGTGTTCTAATATATAGTTATATATATATATATATATATATATATATATATATATATATACATATATATATATATATATATATATATATATATATATGTGTGTGTGTGTGTGTGTGTGTGTGTATATATATATATATATATATATATATATATATATATATATATATATATATATATATATATATATATATATATATATATATATATATATATATATATATATATATATATATATATATATATATATATATATATATATATATATATATATATATATATATATATATATATATATATATATATATATATATATATATATATATATATATATATATATATATATATATAAAATGTATATGTATGTGTGTATTACAGTTTGATGTACCAGTTAATCTTCTGAATGTTTTTTTAAGTGATGATGTTATATTGTGCATATCAGTGTAATGCCATGTTCTGATAATTTGCGCAATACAGCTGTATATTCATACTGCATTACTATGGTTCTGTATCAGCATACTTCCGGTTAAAACTATTTTGAGCTTACATTCATGCACTTTCATACCATCACTCTACTCTTATATTCCCGTGTATTCTCTTGATTTAACTTACTGTGGTCCTTTCTAAATCTCTTTTTTTTGTATAATAAGTACTAACTTTATTGCCTCAATATAATTTTACAGCTTAGTAGAGTTTTTTATTACTTTCATTTCAGAGCCTGCGATAACTAAATATGATGTTGATATTGCAGGAGGTCTGCCACAAGGCCCTACACCTGCAGGTTTGCTGAGAATTTTGTCAGTGTTTAATGTAAGCATATTTAGCATGAAGAAACTTGCTGCATATTAACTTTAATCCGTTAAATAAATGTCTGTGCTCTGATTGAAAGTCTCTTTGAAATAGTCCATGCACTCTGAGGACTTCTTACTAAGTTGGCCACTGCACCCTTTTGCTTGACCAGTAGACATTTCTGCATATGCCAGTTACTTAGTCTCAGGAAATGACAGACAACCTGTTTTACTTGCATGTCTTTGTTAGTTGCTTTTTCTGGCTATAAACTGTTTGCTGTTAGTTCTAAATTTATTTATTTTATTTAACAATTGTTTCCAGGGAAAGTCTGTCTTGGAATGAGACAATTTTTAGCAAAGACCGGGGTGAAATGCTCCAGATGCACGTCTTTGTAACATGGGAGGAAACCAGAGTACATGGAGGAAACCCATATGAAAACAGGAAGGACATGTAGACTCCTAACAGAAGGCAGCCCGGCTGAGAGTTGAACCTGAGAACCTCTTAGTGTGAGGAAACAATGCAAACTGCTGCACCACTGAGCCGACCAAATTGACCTTAGGGTGACGTAAATGTCAATTAGGTCGGATGCAGCCTCTAACTCTCCTTCATTTAGCATGAACTTATATGGTTTTACACAAATAATTAATAGCGCCACAAATTATAGCAAGACATCAAATTCGCTATTAAGTGGGAATCTAGTATTAGTCCCTAGCAAATACTCCCTCTTGGGTACAATGTCAGACTCTGTCTCAATGATCATCTCCCAATCTATACAATTAGACATATCACTTATCCAGTTAAACAGCATATTTATAAAGCAACACATAACCTTTGCAAGGTTTAACCCATAAATTTCAGAATAATAGCAACCCATACCATGTATTTAAACTTATTAGAAACACTAACCATCCAACCCAATACCATATTCATGAGTGACTTTAAAATACCCCACTATTAACTGGGAATCCTATATGACACCACACGTACATGCACATAGATTCCTGGATATCGAAAACACAAATTCCCTGGACCAGATAGTCAATGCTCCAACCAGGTGTACAATCATACTGGATCTGGACCTCACTAGCATTGGAGAGTGCTGCACACCTCCTACTGTAATCCCTTCCCTGGTAAGGTCTGACCACAAAATGGTCTCCTTTGAATAAAAATAAAACATGGACCCTCAGCTAAACCTGTAATATTCAGGAACTATTCTAAGGCTAACCACCTGCTATTAAGTGAGAACCTGGCAAAAAGTCAAGTCCCCATAAACACTGAGAACACTGCTGCCTATGCAGAACTGTTCACCAAAACCCTATACAAGCATGCTAATAGCTGCATAGAGGCAGTTGTCCCCACCAGGAAGAAGTACAGTTCTAACTCAAAAAACAAGCCACCCTAGTGGAATCACAAAATCAGTAGGCTGTATAACAGGAGGAAGAAAATCATGGCAAAAATTAGGAGATGCAGCACCCAGCAGGATAAAAGAACTCTCGTTAAACTAAACAAAAAACTCAGAGGATAAATGAAGTATACCAAAGCCAAATTTGAAGTAAGTTTGGCCTGCCAGGCTAAGAACATCTACAAAACATTCTTTAGCTATGTCTGCAACCTCAAAGCCAATACACAATTGTGTGCAGAGCCCATTCTAAATGGAGCCACCTATACTGAAGCAGAAGATATAGAAAACCTATTGGCTGATAAATTCATCTCCAACTTTACCACTCTCTCTCTCTCCCCCTCAACCTTCTCTCTGGAAATATTATCAAATATGACTCCCCCTACTATCACTAGGGAACAGGTCCTTAATGGTCTGAGACCAAGAACACTGCATTAATCGGCCTAGACAATATCCAGAATGCCTTCTAAATAGCATAACACTTGGCCCATCATGGTCTCTGGAATTACTATTTAAATGTAGCGCCATGAATGGAGTAAGGCAACAGTCATCCCTCTGCACAAAAGGGGGCCATCTACAGACCCTGGAACCTGCAGACTCATACGTCTCTTTAGTCTTATTTGTAAAGCCATGGAAATAATTATCATGGATATGATCAATAGAGATATAGTAAACCTCCAGGCACTGGACCCAGCCCAGTTTGGTTTCATCAAGGGCAGATCATGCCTACTCAACCTGGTGGACTTCTTCGAGAAGGTCACCTAAGCAATGGATGAGGGCAAAATCATTCACACTGCCTACCCTGACCTAGCCAAGGCATTTGACAAAATACCCCACTCGGGCATTGCTAACAAACTCAAGAGGTTAGGTAGAAACCCGTATGTCACCCGGTGGATAGCCAACTGGCTCACAGACAGGACCCAGGAAGTTAGAATTGGGGAGTACAGCTCTACAAAGAGGCTAGCCACAAGTGCAGTCTCATAGGGATCAGTCCTTAGACTGCTCCTTTTTAGCATTTACTTATCAGAAGTCAAGGCTAATGTCAGTGGTCTCTGGCTGACTAAATTTGCAGATTATTGCAAATTAGGAGCTGTCATTGAATCTGACACCGACACAAATGTTCTCCAGGAGGGGCTGACACAGACAAACAAGTGCTGTCAGAGCTATGGACTAAAATTAAATGCCCAAAAAATGCATAATAGTATCCTTTGGGAAGTCATTCATCCCTGGTAACTATAATGTTGACAACACACCCCTTAAAGTTGACCCAGTAGTCAGGGACTTAGGGACACACATAGATAGTAATTTAGCCTTTGACCATCACGTGTCTACAGTTGTGAGGAAATCATTCTGTGTTGTGCAACTTTTATACAAAGATATAGTATCCAAGTCCAGGAAAGTCATTATTCCACTACATTCTCCATTCATCAGACCTATCATTGAGTATAATACCCCCTTTGGTATGTACCTAACCAAGCATATCCAAAAATTGGAACGTTCACATAGATTACTCACTAAAAGAATACAGGGCATGAGTAAAATGTATTCTGTCTCCTGCAGGCTTTTGAGGGGACACCTATGCCTGGCATTGCAGACCGCCCTCTGATGGACCTCCTACATATCCACAAAACAAATGGCACCTGAATTACCCATTCTAGAGACTTAAACCTTCCCTGTGATATAAATAGGACCTGCTGGAGAGATAGGTATGTATCCCAGAGATTACCCCATCTATGGAACAGGCTCCCCATCCATGTGAAACAGAGTCCCTCCCTAACCAAATTTAAGTGCAACTTGGACAATTGGATGGGAAACTGGAAAGTCATCCCTGGTTTGGCATTTATGTCTCTAATGGACACAGGTAACCTGTAAATAGTTCATCTCCCAGGCCCATGCTTACATTTATCAAGGGTATCAGAACTTGTCAGAGATTTGGGATACATGGCTAGGCTTAAAAAGGCCCTTGTAGTAGTTAACCTATTAAACACCTATGAACCCATAAACCTATAAATGGGACTAGGGCTACCCATTTCAATGAGCTACATATGACCTGTGATTTAAATAGGACATGCTGGAGGGACAGATTTATCTCCCAGTGACTGCACAAAGCAATGCATACTGGAAACAAACAATTAGCTTGTTTAGAATGATGAAAAGAGGGGAGTCACATGAGTGGTTACTTCCTGGCTACTACTAATGCTGGTCTCACCAAAGCTTCACTCTTTTGGGATACAATGCCCCCTTGCTTCTTCTATCACCATAAGCAAAATGTTAGCACAAATCCCAAGAAGAGAAGTAGGCCACAACCTGTTTGGTGATCCATAGTCTTTTCTCAGATGATACAAGGGTCTGTAGGCATGTAGCCTTTTTTTAGTAGATGCCCTGAATAGCAACCAGATCAATCAGGAATGTTAAGTACAGACACTCACTCTCCAACCAGAAACAGTCAGAAATTAATGCACTGTGCTCCTTCTCTCATTAGAACCAGAATATAAACCCTGATTCCAAGCTGTCACCTACACAGCAGTTATTAGGCTTTCTGGTGATCAGCAATCTCCAGAAATACTGTCTCTCACCAGGAAAAAACAGAAGCACTAATCCCAAGACGACTACTGAGAGGTAGAATGTGGACTCTCCAATAACTGGCAGTCTTGCAATAGATGTTTAAATGTAAGATGAAAAAAATATATGGTTAATCCTAAACACTGCAGTGTGCACTAAGTAGCTGGATATGAAAGTGGCTAACTTAAGTTTTACTGGTCTAAGTGGAGAGCCATTATTTTTAAAAGAGCAAGATAGATTGAAAGGGGATGGGCACTTCTGTAGTCTGATGCTATGGAATACAATGGGATGGCCAATAAATTTAAATAGTTGAAGGGGAATGCTTTCACAAAATGATAATTTTGTGCTTTCTCACACCAGCCAGTGAAAGGAGAGAGGGAAGGAGATATATGGTCAAATTAACATAAATTTGATTTACAGATATGCGGCAAGTTCATTAGATTTGGGTCTTGGATTGCTCTGTAGGCCAGGCATAAGTCTTCACTAAGAAGTCTATATGCTACAGAGTATACTGACAGAGACTTTAGTTGGTCTGTGTAAGGCACATGCTGGAACTCCTTGATCTTCTTTGTTAGAAACCTCTGAGATCACTCTAATTGCTGCAGGTGCTTAGTACAGTATATGCCAAATGTGGCATTATACTCTATTATGGGCCAGATAAATGGCAAGTATAGGGGGTTATAACTTCTTTTGCTCTCGAGGTGAGGTCATTACTAATCAAGTGTGCTTTGTAGAAAGCTTTCCTTATTACAGTAGACACATGGTGGTCGAACTTAAGGTCACAGTCAGCTTACCACTTCATGGGACATTGTTTGGGCTGAAGAGAATGATGATACATTTCTTTGCATTCAGTTTGCGACTGTGACTAATGCACCAGTCAGTGGTCTATGTAAGACCGTCCTGGAGTATACTGACATCATTTGGGAATTCAATGATTGCACCTAGTTTGCAGTTGTCTGCAGACTTGGTCAGCCACAACATCTTAGCTTTGACCTCAACTTCTGAGAATTATATATCAAACAGTAAGGGACCCAGCACTTACCCCTGTGGCACCCAACAGGTATCAGGTCTGCTGGTTGATGTGGAGTCACCCACTTTGATAGTGTGTGTCCGGTTTTTGAGTGAGTTAGCAACCCATCTTACAACAAAGGGGTTACATTCACTTTGCTAAGTTTTATTGGTAATGCCTGAATGTGGGATTGTGTCAAAAGCCTTTGCCAGGTCAAGGTATGCTGTGTGCACAGATTTGCCCTTATCAATGGCCTTGGTCATATTTTCAAAGAAATCCACAAGATTTAACAGGCAGCATCTGCCCTTCACAAAGCCAAATTTGGTAGGATCTAGAGTTTGGAGGTCACCTATGTCTTTATTTATGAAGTCCATAAAGATACTTTCCATGGCTATACAGATGAGGCTTGTCAGGCTTATGGGTCTGTTGCTAAGCCACCTTTGTGGAAGGGAATAAGTCTTGATGTTCTTTATTCTGCAGGAACAAAGCCTGTGGTTAGACTATGATTGAAAAGGGTACTTAGTGGTAATGCTAGTTCATGTTATAGTCTGTTTAGAAGACAGCCTGGGATGTAGTCTGGTTCCATAGAGGCTGTGTTTTTTTTTTTTATCCTGGACAAGGCTTTGAGGACCTGCTATTCAGATATGTAGGGTGGGGGATGTTTGGGGGAAGATTTGTTGTAAGTTAGAAGGGGATAAGGGAGTAAAATGTTTGTCAAACCTATCCACTAGCAAGATTTCTATCTCTGTGTGGTCAGTGTGTGTGACACCATTGACCACTAGTTCTGAGAATGCTTAGGTCCTACCCTTTAGGTTATGCATGTAGCTGTAAAAAGCCTTATGGTTATCCTTGTCTGCATTTGCTAAGTTTCTCTAAAAGGAGCCCTTGGAGGATTTGACAAGTCATCTTATTTGCCTGTTGAGGCTGAGGAGGGTGCTTTTCCATCATTGGGGCCTTGCCTTTGTTTTCTTGGACAGCAACTTTTTGCATTTATAATAACATTTGTTGATGCTGGATGTCCACCACGGCAGCTTGTTTTTACTCGGGGCTCTAGCTTTGATTCTTTCTGGTATGGCTGAGTTTATACACTCATGCAAGTGGCTATACAGGGCTTTAATGTACACTTTGCTGTAGTTACCACTTCCAGGTTGAGGTGGGGCTTGCAATGCATTTATACCTTAACTATGAGGGTATAGTTTGACATGGTGAAATTTTTTAGTCTGATTTCACCCTTTGTAAGTTCTGGTGTTAGTGCCAGCTCGAAGGTGATTGATTTGTGTTCAGTTTTAACTGATGAGGGTCTGACAGTTGCGATAGCGCATCTGTTTGACATGTTGGTGAGGACCAGATCCAGAATGTTTGCTCCCCTTGTCGGGGTACTGGCAATTTGTTTCAGGGCATTTGAATTAACAAAGTTAAGGAACTGTTATGCAAGTGAGTTAGGGCTAGAGTAGGTTTCCCAGTTGATGGTGGGATAATTGAAATCTCCCATAACCAGTGTATTTGGTAAAATTTGGATTGTCTCCAGTTTGGTCAAGTAGCCTTCATGGGTGCCGTGACCCATGGAGGGGGATCTATAACTGGCTATGACTTGAATGGGGGTCTTATCAACTCTAACCTGGACCTGGAGCAACTCCATGGAGTTGTCCAGTCTAACTACACGGAAGGTGAATTTATCACTAAAATAGGTTGAAACACTGCCTCCTTTGGTTTTCACACATTCATATGGAAGGAGGGCCTGAGGGGCTGCCTTTTAACATATTTCTTGCCCTTGAAAACAAAACTTTTTAAAATTAGTTTTGACTCCAGAAACACAAAATGGTTAACATCTCATTTCTGACATCACTTTACAGAAATATAATATAACCAAGAAAATATCACAAAAAGTGTCTACAAAAATGTTTACTGTCAATCTAAAAAGAGTAAGTACTACTAGAGTGCAAGTTACAGGCAGTCAAGGGCTAAGCTTTTCACTAGTGCTTTCACAATGTTGCTTCATCAGATCTGCCTAAATTATGAACGTGAAACATGGAGATATAAAGTTTGGTTTGAAATGTCCAGTTTAGCTACTGTTACTTATGACTGTTAAGGCACTGGGAGAACATAATACTGACAATATAGAAGATGACAGAGTTAAACATAAAAGCAAAAAAACACACAGACGCACATAAAAATAAAATTAAATTAAATGTCTGGTGGCTAATAAATATCTCTGATTTGGAATGAGCTTCAGAACCTCTCTGAATGTCTGTTTGTTTATTTGTATAGGTGTTAAATGCAAGGGATGCCAATGAAATAGAAGCAACTGCACCCTCTGTATAGGCCTTCCTAAAGGGTGGACTGGTATATCTACAAATTGGGTGAAAACAGATGGAAAGATATGTTTGGCATCAACAGATCTTTTCTCACTGAGATTAAAATGCGATAAAAGTATAAACCATGTGAGGATTCAGGTTAGTGAAGATGACCATTATTAATTAATAGCGAGGTGAGTGGTTCCTAGGAGTGGTTGTATATGAGCCTAAAAGCAACATAGGTTTATCCACAAAAAACTCAAAATTAGCCATTTCTCTTTGTCCTAATACATCCATTCACAAAACAAGAATAATAGATGGATGAGTCCAAGTTATCAGGCACACAATCCCAATGAACAAGTACAATGTACATACACATATCTGGAGGTTGGCATAATCGTTAAGGTGTTTACCTTATATACACAAGGTGCAGGGTTTGATTCTCACTTGAGTTAATTGGCTAGGCTTAGAAATGGCCCTCAAGGGCAGTTAGCCTAGTACTAAACTGTGAACTGAACACAAAACAATGTAGTAATTATCTTTTAAAAACAAATTTAAAAGTAACCAACATTACATTGTCATGTGACAACCTACGATCATGATACCCGACTTTACCATGCTGACATGATACTATGCCCAGTATGCATGGCACAGAGAAATGTACCCCTGCAAACAGCTTTTACTAGTAAAGCTATACTGACAGATAAAGTGAATCAGTCTTTGGGGGTCTTATAGTACACATCAGACATGCATGCTAACATTGTACACAGAAGCAAGTGTAACAAGTAACACATAGCTTAACATTTGCAGACTCTTGTAGTACAGTAACAATGTTCTGTATAATATCTTGTACAAACTGCAGGAATCCATCTATTATAGCTTGGAGATTATCTCTACCCCATGTTGTGATTATATAATGTAGAGCCCCCTCTCTTGCCATTATGCAAATGCTAATTGGTGCTTATCTTATTGTTTCTGAATTGCTTAGTTCCCATAAGCTAACAAGATAAAGTTCATGTTAAGTTCTACATGATACTGTGCACATGCCTGATCATTTACTGTGAGCTCTGTGCATGCATAGTAAAAGAAAAAAAAAACATTAAGGATTATTTAAGAAGTGTTAAGAACAGAGATCGAATGAAACACCTAAAAAGGAAGATCGCAACATGTAGAAAATGGAGATATTGTAGATATCCGAATAATAATATGTAAGTGTTAACAGATTTGATAGAAGTATTGGCTGTCCAGAGTCTTACATCATTGATACTACAAGTGTGGTGTATTTAGCCACTTGTGTGCTCTGTAAGACTTATTATGTAGGAAAAACTTCAAGACAGGATTTATAGGTTCATAGATTAGTACTAAGCTAACTGTCCTTGCGAGCCATTTTAAGCCTAGCCAATTATCCCTTGTGAGTCTCGAACCCTGCACCTTGTGTTTGTAAGGCAAACACCTTAACCATTAGGCCACCCTCCCAACCCATGAACATCTCTGAACATCTATTATTATATGAACATTTATGAGCATCTGTATAACATAAAAATAAAGGAAATCCAATAATGCCTTATACAGGTACTCTATCAAGTGTGAGGCATTTAAGAAGTTTTTATTTTTTTATTATAGACAGGGTTAATGAATATGAAAGAAGGGGTGGAGACACAGAGAACCTTCGAAATATAAAGAATTAGCCTTGCAATTAAGAATTAATGCAGGTGTAGAACTGGGTCTAAATGGATACATAGGTTCATAAGTTCATAGGTAGGTGCTAGGCTATAGGCCCTAGGGCCTATACAAGTCTAGCCAAAAAGGTACCCTGGCTTTCACCACCCAAGAAAATTATTTTCCTGTGCTCCTGTCGAACAGAGCCACAGAGGTGATCTCTAGGGTGAATTTCCTATTTCTCATCCAATCATCAAGAATTTTCTTGAAGAGTGCTAATGAGGAGCTTTGTTTGATATAAATAGGTAGTTTGTTCCAGAGTATGGGAAGTCTCTGGGACAGGAATCTATCTCTCTAGAGCATGTAGCTTGGAGGCATTGGGATTTCTTTAAGTGGAGCATGTCCAACCGCTCTGGGTTTGACATAGCTTTGTATGTTAGGCAGAGATCACCTCTGAATAGGCGATATGCGACAGAGTAAAGCTGGAGGTTTTTTAGACAGTCTGCATAGGGCATCTGTCTGAGGCCAGTAATCCTCTTTGTGCGGTATTTCTGTGGCCTTTCCAGTTGCTGTAGATGTCTTATGAGGTACATACCAAAAGGGTGCTGTGCTCTATAATGGGTCTAATGAGTGACGAGTAGAGGGGAACAATGACCTCTTTCTCTTTTTTCCTGGATGAGAAACCTTTTGTGATGAGGTATGCCAAACAGAAGGATTTCCTGACTACTGTAACAATGTGATTATCAAAGGAGAGACTACTGTCCACTTGTGTCCCCAAGGTCTCTTATCACACTTTCGGTGTTACGTAGACTACTACATATGTGGTAGCTCATGGGTACAGAGTCTTTGCCAAAGGGGATGACAATGAACTTTTTGGCATTGAGCTTGAGGCCATGGCTTTGACACCAGGCATCTGTCTCAGTGAGGCCCTTTTGTAGGATGTCCACATCGTTAGGATTTCATTTATGGCTCCTAGTTTGCAGTCATCTCTGAACTTCATTAGCCTAAGACTGTCTGTGTTAGCCTGTCCTTCAGAAAAGTAGATGCCAAACAGGAGAAGACCCAGGACAGAACCCTGTGGTACTCCACTTGTCACTGGTCTGAAGAAGGGTTTGGAGTCTGCTACTTTCACAGTGTGGGTTCTGTCAATGAGCCAGTTGTCAACCCATCTTGTGACACAGGAATTTATACCTAGTTTAGTGAGTTTTTATCTATAATTCCAGAGTGGGGGATGGTGTCAAAAGCCTTGTCGAGATCTAAATAGGCTGTGTGAACCATCTTACCCTCATCTACAGCTTTGCTGACTGCTTCAAAGAAGTCTATCAGGTTTAGGAGACATGATCTGCCTTTTACAAACCTGAACTGAGTGGGGTCCAGAGTTTCGAGATTACCAATGTCTTTATTTATACGTTCCATGATGATACATTCCCTGGCCTTGCAGACCAGGCTCGTTAGGCTAATGGGGCAGTAGTTCCCAGGGTCTGTGGTGGCTCCCCCTCTGTGGACTGGGATAACCATTTCTGTGTACCATTCAGTGGGCACAAAGCCTGAGGTGAGGCTATGATTGAACATGGTGATTTAGGTGGGGTGCCAGTTCATTCTGTATTTCATGTAGAACGCAGCCTGGGATGTTGTTGGGTCCCATGGATGCTGTGTTCTTGGCTTTGGAGAGTGTGTTTTTTACCTGTGCAACCGTGATTACAGGAACTTTGCATTCTTTTGGTATAGAGGTGGACCCTTTAGGGGGTGAGAAGGGATAAAGTTAGCACTGAACCTATCTGCCAGGATGTTGGCAATATCAGTTGGGTCTGTATATTTAGTGCCATTGTGCTGTAACCCAGAGCAGATCTGAGTGTTGCCATTGAGATTCTTGACATAGCTATAGAATGCTTTATGGCTGTCTTTAGAATCAGTGGCAATTTTGTTTTTGTAACTAGCTTTGAAGGATTTTATGAGAAATCTCAGCTTCTTACTGAGGCTGACCAGGGAGTTCCTCCAATCATGGGATTTTACTCTTTTTTGAAACAGTTTCTTTCTTCTGTTGTAGAGTTTGTTTATGGCAGGGGACCACCAGATTGGCTTCCTTTTTTGGAGGATAACATCTTGGTTCTGTTAGGGACAGCACGATCCATGTACTCGTGTAAATGCTTATAAAGTGCATGTGTGTAGGATTCACCAGTCGTACCTCTATTGTCCATCTGTATGGATGTTGTGAAGTTTGCCACTTCTGTCTTAAGAAGTGTGAAGTTGGCTTTGGAGAAATTGTTTATGGTGGTTTCTCTGATGGGGGTGGGGGTGGGATGTGGATGTCTAGGCTGATTAGCTTGTGGTCGGATCTGACCAACGAGAAATTGACCTCTGGTGTGGAACACCTGTCATCCATGTTGGTAATGACCAGGTCGAGGATATTGCTGCCTCTGGTGGGGGTGTGGATAAGTTGATCCAAGGCATTGGAATTTATGAATTCCAGAAAACGTTGAGCAAAAGTGTTGGTACATGAGCAGTTTTCCCAGTTAATGGTGGGATAGTTGAAATAGCCCATTATTAGGGTGTTGGGTTATACCCTAATATGTTCCAGTTTATCAAGAAATGAGGAGTGAGAATCCTGGGGCATGGTGGGGGATCTGTAGCAAGTTACAATTTAGATTGCGGTCTTGCCCAGAGTTAGTTGCACTTGGATAATCTCGGATACACTATGCTGAGCAACTAGCCTGGCGGTGTGGATATCCTTAATAACTATGGACACACCTCTGCCTTTAGTTTTTCGGTCCAGGTTAGCTGGCCGAAAGGTGTGGTATGAATTATAGCCTGGTAATGCAGGGGTGCTCTCTGGATTCTTAAACCAGGTCTCTGTCACTGCACAGATGTCAATGTTCTCCATTTTAAGGAGTGCCTCGAGTGAATGCATTTTGAGGTTTAGACTTCTAGAACTGAGTAGCATTACCCTCAGATTTTGCTTCCTTGTACCTGCTACCATTGTGAGTTTGTCATTTGAACCTTGCCTAAAAAAAGCACTATAGGGGTAGCAAGAACCTTAGCCAGTATCCAAAATCCCATGGGTGACAGGTGCAGGCCATCTCTGGCAAAGCATCGTGGTCTGTTGATCATGTCATCCCAGACAGACAGATACTGGATCCCCTTAGAATGACATCAGAAGCTTAGCCAATTGTTGAAGTCAATCATTTTGTCCTTGTACCGCGGTATCACTCTGGGTGATGGCAGGATGCTACTCAGGGCTAGGGTCTTACCTGCCTGGGCTACAAGATTGGAGAGGTCCTCCATTTCTCTTTTCATGTAGTCCAGGGAGGTATGTCTCAAGTCATTCACACCAACATGGACAATGACAGAGTCATATTTGTACTTATTGTGGAGTGACCTGAGTGCGTGGGTTATGTGGCAGATCCTGGCACCCGACAGGCAGCTGACAGTGCCTTTCTCCTTGTTTAGCCTGGTGAGTGGAACATCAGTGTGCCTGACTATAGAGTCATCTATGACTATAGTGTTGGGTACGTTGTTATGCCTTATGAGCTGTGGTTGAATGGTGCGCTGAGTTTTTGGGCTATGTGTCATTTGGGTTGTGTTGGGGGGCGGAGGTTGCTTGTGTTTCTGCTTTGGAGGTCTCTGTTGCTTGAGAAGATTTTTATTGAGAGCCTCTGTGAATGTAGATGTGTGTTTTGTGTTGCTATGTGTGTGTATTTAGGTGGTGTAGGTTTTGAGGGACTATGTGATGAGTGTGGTGTGGTGCAAGTGATTACCTTCTCCTCTTGACTGTGTAGTCCAGTCTTGGGTGAAGAGAGCTTTGCTTCCAGTTTGGCTATATAAGTGCATCTCCCACAGATTGTAGTGTTGGGTGGTAAGAGGAGAGGGTTGCCCATGTACATGAGGCAATTTCTGCATTGCCCCAAGATGCCCAGATTCATCAGGTGGACAGGAGAAAACACCGGGAGCTGACATTTAGACGTGCCTGGATAGGTGCTTATTTATTTAGTACTAAAAACTGTTTTCCTCTAGACAAGTGAGGAAAGTTGAGTGCTGTAGTAATTTGTAGCTTATTTAGTGATTACAATGAGTTTTGAACAAGTGCAGAGCTCAAAGAAACAGATTTGAGGGCTAAAACTAAACAATTGGCTAGTTATAAAGGAAAATTTAAAGAGCAGACTTTATGGCGGTGGGAATAGTTTAACCCTAGCTAGGCAGCGATGCATAAAGTGTATTTTTTTTTTTAATATAACAGTACCAAATGAGCAACCTGATTTAAACAAATTAACCATTTATTCAATAAAAAGCTAAAAACTGAGCCCTGTTCCAGCAGTTTTCGATCAGACAAGTTCTAACTGCACACTCCTGCCACTAGGGTGCAGGGAAACCTTCTCCAAAAAAAGATGGTCTGGATTAGTGCTCAAGTTATACAAACAAAGCTAGATTCAGCATGTCAGAATTTAATCTATGTTACAGCAAACAAGGCATACCAATTTCAGAAAGAAACAATTCAAATAACAGGCACAATAAGCCTTTAACCAGAAACTCGCAGCTCAGAAGGGCAGAATCTACCATCTCCTCCCACAAGAGTTCAGACCACACCTTCTTAATGTAAAATAACTGGCCCGAAGCCCAAGTGCTTAAACCAAAACTAATACACTGTTAGAATAACATACAGTAAGCCTTCAATCAGCAGCTACCAACACAGAAAGATGTAAGCTACCTGTCCTGTTGTCTTGTCCAGTTGAGACAGTTGGTAGAAGTTCTGTGTATTGTAGTTGGATGTTAAGTTGACAGAGAGGTTATTTGCTTGGGGCTGGTTCAAATCTATAGATTCTATAGTCAGTTGTCACTTAGATTAAAAGCAAATGATATTATGGATTGCAGTGAAGGATGGACTTCAGTGTTCAGTTTTAGAGATTGAATTTTAATGCTGATTAAGCACTCCCCAAATAATAGACTTCTTGAGGGTTCTTGTCTGATGAAGTCTGTTGTATTTGACGAAAAACGCTGTGTGACTGTTTTGTGTTTTATGTTTTGTGGATTTTGTGACCTACAATAAACTTGGTTCTATATCTCAGCTGCCCAGTGCTCGACTCTTCCTCTACTCAGTGCTTTTGGTTTTGATTACTGGTTGTTTTCCTGCACTGATTTTCCATTTTTTTGCTTACCTATTATTTTTCTTAAATAATGTCATTGTATTATAGCAATAACCGACTCCGTGGTTGTGGTATATTGAAATTTATCCACAGTTGACTTTATTTAATCACTTGGGCTTCCCCCTCATGATTAAACCACACCAACCATGGGGAAATCTTCAACATACCGCACCATGTCGTCAGTTATTGCTTAATGAGTTAATACTTTTATCTGTAGAAGTACTGTCACATTTTATGTTTTTATCTATATCTAAAAATTGCAAAATAATCCACACTTCAGTTGGAAATAGCAGCAACAAAAAATTAAAGGGTTTGTTAAAAGTCTACACCAGAAAAAAAGGGAATAGTGAGCATGACTGCCCCATGTGGTATAAAGGACTGCTTCTTTGTGTTTGATTCGAAGACAGACATCATAATAGACCATTTCACATTCTAGCATCTCCCTGCCACTAGAGATACTATCATTCTCTCTGTAACTTTTAGCACTTTATATTGCTCTGTATTGTGGGCTAACCAATGTTTACAAAATGTCCTTGTCACTACCTCATCTTATATGCTAGCAACAGAGAATTAGCTTTGCATCTGGTGGTTGTCATCCCACATGATATCAGTTTTACCCTAAATGGCCTACACCAGACTGCAGCACATACAACTTTGGTTATATAGCCCATTCACATATTTATGAATTTGTTCAATCTGCTGCCTTTGCAGAGACTCATATCAGTCAGATGCATTCAGGAATAGGTTTTGGCCACCAACAGAAATTCCCACTCAGTTCTCTTGGGATGAGAAAGCCAGCCACATCTGCTGTGAAACACATTTCACAGCATGTCTTCACAGACTTGCTTAATTCTTAGACTGAATAAACTTTGTGGTGTGTAAATGTTCACCGATTATTCTGAAAGACAAGTGTGTGTTTTTTTCTGATTGCCTCAAAACTGATAAGCTCTACTTTCATAATGTGCCTTATCTATCTTTTTTTTCTGTTATAACTGGTTGCACACTGCCAGTAACTTAATACCTTGAACCTTTGTTTCTTTTTTTAAATGAATAATGCTGATGACAAATTTTTCTTGTTTTAATATATATATATATATATATATATATATATATATATATATATATATATATATGTATGTATGGGTCTACTTCATTTGATCGAAAGACCATTTGACCTAAACCCATTTGATTGAAAGTTCATTTGATCGAAAACCAGTATTCAAGGCAAATAACAGGGATTTGTCCCCCTCCCCAATGTTGTGCAACCCTGGAGTTGGTATATATAGTTAAGGGGATGTGGAGGTTTCCTTTAAAAGAAGAAAATAAAACAAAAAGTACAGATTTTAAACAAAACTAATATATATATATATATATATATATATATATATATATATATATATATATACACATACATATATATAGATTAGCTGCGTCTTCCTACAGCTTATTTTTATTGAGATGTTTCTTTTAATTTAAATACCGAAAGTGTGTGTCGATGTCTCTATGTGTATGTATGTACATGTGTTTGTGTGTGTGTGTGTGTGTGTATATGTGTGTGTGTGTGTGTGTGTGTGTGTGTGTGTGTGTGTGTGTGTGTGTGTGTGTGTGTGTGTGTGTCATACACAGTATGAAAATGATAAACTGCAGTATCCTTTTTCACTTATGCAATAATATACTAATTTGCACTTTTTAAGAAATTTTGCACACGTTTCTTTCTTTAATTAGAGCTAATAATGATATTTCTTTTGATTCTGTACTGATTATAAGAATTAAAATTATCAGAGATCCCTAAATGTTGGCGCTACATAACTTTGATAGTCCATACATAAAACAATGTTCATTCTGTTTCCCTGTGTGTAACAGGGAATACACAGAGCAACCTGAAGTGTATTTTTTCCTGATTCTGCGGCTATAATCAAATAATGCAGATTGCACTGCTACAGAAAAGCAAACATTATTTTCTGATTTCTTCTGTTTAGCTAGTCTCTGCCATTCTTCATTGCTTTGGAGGAGAGCTGCTGGCAGGAAATATATCAAAACATTAGGCACGCTTTCCCACAATATCTGACCATAGTATTCCCAAACCAAAGAAAAAACGGAAGGTCCTCCAGAGAAGGAAGAGCATGCTATTTTTGCCAGCCTCTTAAGCCAGATGTGACTCCCCCAGATGAATACAACATGGGGCATGCTGGAGCCTTATTATGCTTTGGGGAGTGGAAAGGGGCAGGAGATGCTAATATTTTTCCAGTGATGGAATCAGTTCATCAGCCAAGGGACTCCTTTTACCCTTGAAGGCAAGGGTCAAACACACTGTTTTCCCTAGATATAAACAAGTTATTTTAGCAATGATAACCATCTGTTGTTCAAAACGAAATGATAGATTACTTTCTCACTGAAATTCATTATTTTTTCAAAGTACATGCTAACCAAAGGATGGGCAGGGGTGTTACTCATGACCTTTTTATTTCCTATGATTCAAGTCCAAGAAAATGTGCTGTGTTGTCTTTGCTTACATTAGAACAAAAACTAGTTGTACTCTGTCTTCACATATGCATGTATGCAGTTAAAGAAATTGTGTGTGAGAATATGACATGTGCACACACACACACACACACACACACACACACACACACACACACACACACACACACACACTCTCAGTCACTCGCTCTCCAACTGAGTATGGTTCTTCGGGAACACTTGATAATCTAAGCAAGAAAATTTGATAATCTAATATTTTTTGGTGCTTAATTTACATAGTAGTTGAAGAAGTCAAAGTGTATTGATTTTGCTGATGAAATGGAACATTCACGTAAGCAAGGCAGGTACCTCTCAAAGCTCCATGTCTTAATGTGCAGTGCCTGTGCATATCACTTAGGGTAGATTTTTTTGTGTATAAGCAGTATAGCTCTTTTTCCCCTTGAAAGTGGATTATAAGTAAAGTTCACAACGTCTCCCTTGACTGTGATTATTGCTTTCACTTTTTACACAATTCAGTAGGCTGAACTTTATCATTGTTTTTTTTCCATTGGGCTCTATCGCTGTTGTAGTTATTTATTGGAAGTATAAAATAATTTGTTTTAAATAGCATCTAGTGAGTTCTTCCAATACTTTCCTATATTCAACCTTGCTGCTGTCATAAGTCGGTGTTCTTTTCACACACTTTAGATCTGGAGTAATGATCAGACTTGTATTAATACTTTACTTATTGAAGTTTAATCTATGTGAGTCAAGAACAGGAAAAAGGAAATGTCTGTTTTTAAAATCACTTTTTGCTTTTTCAGGAGACTACTTGACTGCACAGTCATCCAGTATTTTTACAATTAGCATGCGATATATTCTTTTGTTAAACCCATGAATAACATAACTGGTCTGAAAATTCTTGCTGGTCACAAAACTTTTAAGAATAAGACATGGTCATTTGTTAATCTGCTACTTAACAGGGTAAACAACTTTCCAGATATAATGTAAGCGCAAAGGCTAAACTGTTTAAAGGAACCACTAAAATCAGGTTCCCCTTTGACTGAATAGGAATGTTTACCTTGTTTACTTGCCTCATTCATTGTTGTTTGTTTTTTGTCTATACTTAACTGCCTATTTATGAAATTGTTTTGGAAATGTAGTCTGGTTATAATATGCTGCCCACATATTATAATGCTAAACACGTTATCTTAGTTAGCCTTGTGCTATACAATAAATTCAAATTTCAGATGTAAATTCAAATTCCAGGGTGGCTGTCTTCTACTGTACGACTTTAGAAAAGGCTATCCTTTGAAACTATTTTTTTTTTCAGTCTTGAAATCTTTGAATAACAATAAATAAATCAGTTGTGTAGGATATAGCAAATATAAAAACACTGTGGAAATGAACACTGTTCAATTAAGGGCAGAACTAACATAGAAACACTGTGGAAATGAGCATGTTCCTCCTTTTAGAGACAAAGTTCATATGAAAACAATGGAAATAAACATGTTGCTCCTTTGATATTAGATATAACATGGACACACCCTGGACACACGCATATTATTCCAGTGGGGCAGAATCAATATGGAAACGCTTTACATGTTGTTCCAGTGTGGACAGAACTAAAATAGGAAATGTATGGAAATGAGCATAATGTTCTCATCACACAGTCTAGACAATGCAACTCTACAGAAGTAGAACTGTATTTAGGAACCTAGGGTGATCACTTCCTCGCTTTTTACCGTCACGTAACAACAAATGTCAGGAAATCTGTTTATTTAGGCCAGCTAGTTGCCAAAGGAATATTATCACAGTCTAAAGAGGTAATCACTCTCTTGTACTTGATCAGGCCAATTATTAAAGACAATGTCACCTTTGGGCTGTATCTCACTAAACATATCAAACAATTAGAAAGACCCCAAAAGTACTAAGCCATAAAGACCACAGACTTAAAGTCCCTGAGCTATCAAGTAAGGCCGGAAGCTCTATTCCTTTACTCAATGCCTTATAGACCTTTGAAGGAAGATCGCTGTCTCACTTACTGCACCATTAGAGACCCAATTGTTCTGATCCTCCTATTTCTTCACAAGAGTAATATTTCCTCCATTACTAGAACTGGGGATGCCAGGTGTAATGGCATGCACTTGTAATTCTAGCTGCTTGGGAGGCCGACATTGCTGGATCAAACCCCGTGGTGTGATAGGCCAAGGATCAAAAAGTTGAAACTATGAAAATACAGACCTGGACAAAAGGGACAGAATAAAATTAAGTTCAATCTTTATCAAACAATAAAGAAAACACAATGGAAGTACAGGTTTATAGTCTAGTGCCTCCCAATCTGAATTAAACTTCTCCTGCATGTTAAGTAATGCAACTAACTATCATCCTTTAAAGATAAACAGAATGACTAGATAATTATCCTCAAATGTACTCTTGGATTGACCAGTATGGCCCTCCTAGAGAAAGGAGGTACAGTCTGAGGGAAGGACCTGATAAGGTGAGAATGGTCACGAAACTCAGACGCCATGGAATTTCTATGAATCTATGCTCCAGCAGGGGGTCAAGACTAATGTGGAAACAGTGGGAAAGTGAGTATGTCACTCCAGTGGGAGCAGAATTAACATGGGGACACTATGGAAATGAGCATATCTTTCTATTGCATAAAGGTACAACTATCCTGGGAAATTTTATTCTGTCATTAGCATTTAGTCATTGTCTTATGTCAATCCTAACAGTGAAAATAGTATATTTTTCCCAGCAAATGAATGCCAAAGACACTTGTTCACCTAGTTAGCATCATAATGAATAGCTGTATTATGTTGCATGAAGTTTATGGCATGTTATTAGGGGTCACAAGATAAATGTCACAGAACAAAGAACTGTATTAGGTCCACTAGCTTATTAAGTGTCTAGCTATGATGTCACCTTCCAAGTTTTTAAAACTGGCTTTGACTATCATAACATCTATACAGAAGAGAACATAGAGTTGCATTTAGGAATATCAGCTGATAGGGCTAATAGGAAGGGATAGCTCCTTTACTTCAGCAATAGCTGCTCTGACTCTTTGGTGATGCTAGAATAATTCTTTATCACATTTTAGTTTAATGTAAGAAAGATGTCTTCCTGATGCTCTGCTTGTTTAACTCTACTATCTAGATTGCCTCCATCTGCCAAAGTGTCTGATTCTCTAAATAAGCCAGTTGTTTTTGCGAGATTTTTTTTAGACCTCAGACCCAAATTAATGCTACTATTAAAGCAGTAGGCAGATTCCCACACAAAAGTGATGCTGCAATGTAGAACTAATTTGTAGAAATGGACATTTAACATACCAGGACAAATGAATGAAAACATTTAATTATAATTTCCTTATTCAATAGTAAATGAAGAAGTCAAGTCACTTTCTGATTCCTATTTTATCAAACTCAGGTTCATAAAGGAGCAGGAACCTTTGTTAACACTCGGAGAGTGCAGGGCAGAGAAACTAATATGGGCCAGGATGTCAGTCTATCAAATCTCTCTCTCTCTCTCTCTCTCACACACACACACACACACACACACACACACACACACACACACACACACACACACACACACACACACACACACACACACACACACACAATGCTAACAAATCCTATTAGGTCACCATTACTCATTTAATAATGGCAGACAATCATGTCTGATACAAGCTTCAAAATATTTTAAAATATAAATATTTAACATTTTGTTTAGTATGAAATTATAGAGAAATAATTGTTTACTCCCAAAATAACATCACAGTAAGACTACAAAGAAGCATGCATATACAATAAAAGGCAGTGCTGTAAGAAATTCTCCCTATGCTGAAAAGAGTTTTTTGAGCCTCTTTCACTTTTTTTTAAATTTATTTTCTTTTCCAATATACATGTTATGGTATTTTATATTACTTTCCTTTGACTTTATACATTTCATTCATCATCATAACTTTTTAACTGTGGACTGCTACCATGCTTTGCCATTGACAAGGTTAGACAATATGCTTCACAGAATATAAGTAATTCTCAATACAGCAAGCCAACGACTGATTTTTGATAGCTATTACTTCTGCATTCCTGTATCTTGCATATGCCTTACTGCTGCAATCCTATACTGCTTTCCTGAGATAGGTAATTGAATAAAATTATTCCATTTGTCTTTTAACTATCATTATTGTTGCTTCATGGTTTATGTCTTTTCAGAAATACTATATTTTGCCTTTATATGTACTGAATCTAAAATAGCATGAGACCATTTACCAACATTACATAGCTGCTTTATATCTTTTTCATCTTCAATATATAATTTGTTTGGCAATGAGACAACAGAGTGTTCCCTCAAAGAGCATCTGACGCATCACTTTTAAATAAAGGACTGTCACTACTATGACCTTTTTGGCCTCTACTAATATTTTTTTTTGCCTATCACACTCAATTTATCCATTTTACTTGCTTACGTGCATGTTTGTTACAAAGGCCATCAGATCATCCCAAAAGTGACTACTTCTGCTAAATATTTTGCAATTTTTTATGTAAAAATATCTTGCCGAAGTTTGGTTCCACAATATCTAGTTAGAAAAAAAATCTGTTAAAAACAGCCGGTGCGTTTTTTTGCCAAGTATCTATCTGTATACTATATTATGAAACCTATGAGTCAGGCAGCATTTTTTTCTTACATTTATACACAAACCATTAATATATCACATACACAGTTACAAAGGTCTAGGGCAGCACAGTGGTGCAGCGGTTAACATTGTTGCCTCACAGCAAGAGGTTCTCCAGTTCAATTCTTAGCTGGGGTGCCTTCTGTGTGGAGTTCACATGTTCTCCCTGTGTTTGTGTGGGTTTCCTCCCACATTCCAAATACATGGATCTGGAGCATTTCTCCCTGACCCTCTGCTGAAAACAGGCTCTGTGGAACATAGTCAGACTTTCCTGGTCAACAAATGTAAAATAAAAGGCCTAGAGTTTTTTGAATTTGGTTTTGCTTCCACATTTTGTAACTATGTAGTATACCTATGTTAATATATAAGGCAAAGTTGAGATGGACATACAACTAACTGACTGACCTGAAACTGCTCCTAGAAGCTAAGGGGCCATTTCTGAAAATAATGTACTATCTGGTGGGGAACCACAATATTTAATGATTTCACTGATCCTGTTAAGTCTATTTGCAATGATCTTTACAATGGTGATGGGAAGTGAGATCAGACAAATTGCTGTTGATACCAATGCAGTTGTGTTATCTCTTAATGTGCAAGGTGTCAGCATGTCTGTGAGAGACTTATAGGACTCAGAATTAAGTGGTGGGTGAAGTGTTAATGCAAACAGAACTATATATGTACTATGATGGTGGAAATTCAAAGAAAACTGAAACACTGAGTTTAGTGGTCCTGAAAAAAATAGAAAAGGAAAAAAAAGAGCTAGGAATTTAATCAAAACTTAAATGTAGTAATGAGACCAAAGTGAATGAAAAATGGTTACTGTTAACTTGATACAGAAATCCATATCTGCCTGAATGAGCTTGGCAGACACTGCAGACATAATCTAACTAGACAGGATATTAATAGAGCTATGTTAGGAAGCCTGCACTTAATTCTGCAAGATTTATAGACAGTATAATCATTGTGTAGAGAGAGAACTATATGGTCTGAATTCTGAGAACAGACTGTCTGTGTTTGGTGCATACATACTGGCAGACGGAAGAAGAGGGAAAGTAATATATGGACTATATCACCTTGACAATGTGCAACTGGGAAGGAGTAGGAAAGTATTATATGGACTATATCACCTAGACAATGTGCAACTGGGAAGGAGTAGGAAAGTATTATATGGACTATATCACCTAGACAATGTGCAAGTGGGAAGGAGTAGGAAAGTATTATATGGACTATATCACCTGGACAATGTGCAACTGGGAAGGAGTAGGAAAGTATTATATGGACTATATCACCTAGACAATGTGCAACTGGGAAGGAGTAGGAAAGTATTGTATGGACTATATCACCTAGACAATGTGCAACTGGGAAGGAGTAGGAAAGTATTATATGGACTATATCACCTAGACAATGTGCAACTGGGAAGGAGTAGGAAAGTATTATATGGACTATATCACCTAGACAATGTGCAACTGGGAAGGAGTAGGAAAGTATTATATGGACTATATCACCTTGACAATGTGCAACTGGGAAGGAGTAGGAAAGTATTATATGGACTATATCACCTAGACAATGTGCAACTGGGAAGTAGTAGGAAAGTATTATATGGACTATATCACCTAGACAATGTGCAACTGGGAAGGAGTAGGAAAGTATTATATGGGCTATATCACCTTGACAATGTGCAACTGGGAAGGAGTAGGAAAGTATTATATGGACTATATCACCTAGACAATGTGCAAGTGGGAAGGAGTAGGAAAGTATTATATGGACTATATCACCTTGACAATGTGCAACTGGGAAGGAGTAGGAAAGTATTGTATGGACTATATCACCTAGACAATGTGCAACTGGGAAGGAGAAGGAAAGTATTATATGGACTATATCACCTAGACAATGTGCAACTGGGAAGGAGTAGGAAAGTATTATATGGACTATATCACCTAGACAATGTGCAACTGGGAAGGAGTAGGAAAGTATTATATGGACTATATCACCTAGACAATGTGCAACTGGGAAGGAGTAGGAAAGTATTATATGGACTATATCACCTAGACAATGTGCAACTGGGAAGGAGTAGGAAAGTATTATATGGGCTATATCACCTTGACAATGTGCAACTGGGAAGGAGTAGGAAAGTATTATATGGACTATATCACCTAGACAATGTGCAACTGGGAAGGAGTAGGAAAGTATTATATGGACTATATCACCTTGACAATGTGCAACTGGGAAGGAGTAGGAAAGTATTATATGGACTATATCACCTAGACAATGTGAACTGGGAAGGAATAGGAAAGTATTATATGGACTATATCACCTAGACAATGTGCAACTGGGAAGGAGTAGGAAAGTATTATATGGACTATATCACCTTGACAATGTACAACTGGGAAGGAGTAGGAAAGTATTATATGGACTATATCACCTAGACAATGTGCAACTGGGAAGGAGTAGGAAAGTATTAAATGGACTATATCACCTAGACAATGTGCAACTGGGAAGGAGTAGGAAAGTATTAAATGGATTATATCACCTAGACAATGTGCAACTGGGAAGGAGTAGGAAAGTATCATATGGACTATATCATCTAGACAATGTGCAACTGGGAAGGAGTAGGAAAGTATTATATGGACTATATCACCTAGACAATGTGCAACTGGGATTCTAAGAGGATACACTCAAATGTGAAGGGTACATAGATGGCAAGAAATGGTCAGAATTCAAACTGGTTTAACAGCGCAGCATTGAATAAAAAGGTACATCCTCGGATGTACCCAAGAAATGGATTTAAGGGTGCCTACTGCATATTAAAGAGATAAGGGAAAAAGACAGAGAGCGAGGTGGCAGCTGCATAAGGGAGTACTACAACAAATGAATAGACTCAGAAAACCACATAGCTTCTGTTTAAATCGTCATATGCCTTGGCTTGTCAGGGTGTTGGTCCAGATAGTGCTTGATTCCAGAAAAGAAAAACAAACATAGTCTAAGCATCAGCTCTGATGGAACATATTGGCTTCCACTATGACTTGCTGATGTTTAACTGAATAAGTTCCTTATTCAAAGAGGTAAACGTGTTAGGATTCAACAAAATTGAAAGCTTGTACATACAAATGCCACTGTTACATTGACATGAAATAAAGTTAAATCATCCAAAATGGTGGAAGCACAGCCACCACACATTTATAAACAACATTAACAGTGATCTCCTATAGAATTCAGCAAGCATCAAGCTTGGCATCTGTGTGCTGAACTCATCGAGTAGAATTTATAGAGTCAGTGATGGCATAAGTATACATTGGGCACTGGGCTGGTTTCTAAACATGCCATCCATGCGCACACACATGCATACACACACACACACACACACACACACACACACACACACACACACACACACACACACACACACACACACACACACACACACACACACACACACACATTTTTATGACCATGTATAAATATGTACACTCTTTGGGATTCTAAGTGTTTTAAATTATATTTCTTGTGTAATTCAGCAACATTTGTTATTGTGTGTTGTAAATTTGTGGTCTTTTCTTTTCCTCAGCAAGTGATGCAGCAAAGTGTATTAACCACTAATGGCAAAAGTACTCATTTTGGAACATTTCAGACATAAAAGGCCACTAAAAAGTGCTGTAATTGTAAACCACCAATATGTGCACTCATAGATTATAGCCACTTTATTAACTGTGTACACATTACATGTCTGATTGTAATACAATTACCATAATAAAAGTATACTAATTTGCTTTACACACACACTAGTCCTACAAAGATAGCCCAATTACTTTTTAACTTTATCATTTCAGATGGATAAGTCATTTTATCGACAACCATCCTCAAAACTCAACAATTATAATTGCATTGTTGTCTGCACCCTTCTCAGGTGTTTGCATCAGAAAAGTTAATAATAATAATGGCCTAACAACATATTTAAAATTTGTTTCAAACAAACACATATTAACCATAGTACAGTATCTCAACTCAGTTTACATACAAATGCTCATAAGTCCTGCAATGTTAGACTAAAAACAGTTTAAAAAATCCTAAAAGCATAAGGTACTTTCTTCCACAAATATCCCTAACCTCACTAATATGCTGTGGCCACTTTGTTGACTGAATAGACCCCTTATTGTTATGAACAAATACATTTGCTTACTTTATTGGTAGCTTTGGACAAACTACTCAAAATCTTATAAATGTCACTAGAATTACACCCTGGGATCCAGCCAAGTGTTGCACAGTTTAAGCAGAAGCATATTTATGATGAGAGCATAAGAAATATTAAGCACTTGATAAATTATGCTAAGCCAGTATATGCATAATTTGTGCAGACATTAAAGTCTTCTGAATAATTCCACTTTAAAGAGAACTTTTGTTAATGTCAGTGTTACTGCTGTCAAACAACTTTGCAGTTTAGTGCTTTATGTACAAATGTAGTTCCTGTTACTCTTGAAGAAAAAGTAGCCCGTGCTGTATTTAAGAAAAAAATGATATGCTGATGTTATTGCCATAACATTCCATAAGCTCGATCATATATACAATAGGGAATGTTTAGGAAAAACAATCTCTAGTTCATAGAGTTACTAGGCATGTAGGCCAGAAGACCTCTAAGGAGCCGATTGCCCAGACAAGCAACTTACTCAATGTCATACAGTAGGTAAATAAAGGGAAATATTCAAACCTTGCACCCTTGCCACATGAAGTAGCTCATTAATAAAGCAGAGCTTGAGCGATCTGAGCTAACTGCCAGATATCACAACAGTGTTTAACTCAGTGCAGAAATCTTTTACAGTCTAATCTTATAAAGAAGACTAAATCACATTAAAATGTAACAATGACTGGATATTGGATACTGCAGATCAGACAGCTCTAGTTATCAATTCAAATAATGGAGACTATATATATCCTTTCAAAGGTCAACCCTTTTGAATTTGCTTAAGGCTGTGATGAACTTGCTCACTAAAGCAATTATATAAGTCAGCACTAAAAATTAAAAGCACTACACCCTCACTCCCCACTGGCCCTTGTTTTCAATTATTAAGGAATTCCCAATATTATTCTAGCATGTCCAAAGGTCAGTTGTCAATCTCCTCTCCGGTCCAGCTGGTGAATCTAGGAATCTTGAGGCAATGTTATAACTGCCTCATGTACACAGACAACCCTCTCCTCCTCCCACATAACACAAATACTTGCGAGAGATGCAGCTATTTGGCCAAACTGGAGGCTGAGCTCTCTCAACTCAGGACTGGCAAGACCAGACAGGAGGAGAAGGCAACTACACACACCACAAAACCAGCCTCACATAATGCTACCACACCACTGAATCAAACACATAAACACACAAAGACATACTTGGAGGCTCTGAGTAAAATTTACCTAAACAGCAGAGGCCTCCAAAGCAGACACCCAAACAACTGCTACCTCAAGACACCCCACAAGCAACACATAAACCACAAAAGCAGTGTGCAAAGCAGTCACAGCCCTTAAGGCCAAATACAACACCAAACATACTTGTCATAGGTGACTCCATAGTCAGACACACTGACGTCCCACTCACCAGGCTGAACAAGGAGAGGGTCACAGTAAGCTGCCTATCGGCGCTAGAATCTGCCACATAACACAAGCACTTGGGTCACTCCATGGCAAGTACAAATATGACACAGTCATTGTCCATGCTGGTGTGAACGACCTGAGACGTACCTCCCTGGACTACATGAAAAGAGACATAGAGGAGCTCTCTGATTATGTAGCCCAGGCAGGTATGACCCTGACCCTGAGCAGTATCCTTCCTTCACCAAGAATGATGCCACAATATAGAGACAAGATGATCAGCTTTAACAATTGGCTTAATGTCTGGTGTCATTCAAAGGGGATCCAGTGTCTGTCTGCCTGGGATGACATGCTTGACAAGCCACGCTGCTTCACAAGGGACGGCTTGCACCTGTCACCCCTGGGATTCCGTATATTGGCTAAGGCTCTTGCCACCCCCATAGTGCCTTTTTTAGGCAAGGCTCAAATTCTAAACCTACCACCCTAGAAAACAAAAATGGGAAGAAACTGAGGGTAATGCTGCTCAATGCCAGAAGTCTAAATCTCAAAATGCACGCACTCGAGGCCCTTCTCAGTATGGAGAACATCGATGTCTGTGCTGTAACTGAAACCTGGTTCAAGGCTCCTGGGAGCACCCTGGCACTATTAGGTTTTACCTCATATCATGCGTTCCGGCCCCAAAACCCGGACCACACCACAAAAGGAGGGGGTGTATCCATATTCATAAAGGATACCCACACCTCCAGGTTGGTGGCAATGCACGAAGCTTCGGAAACCATCCAGGTGCAACTAACCATAGGCAAAACTGCTCTACAAATTGTAGCATGCTACAGGCCACCCTCTCAAACTCAGGAACCCCACATAGCCTTCCTGAAGACACTGGAGGGTATAAATGTATCTCCAAACACCATCATATTGGGTGACTTCAACTACCCGAATATAGACTGGGAACATTACTCAAGCCCTAACTTTCTAGTGCAACGGTTCCTGGAGTTCATAAATTCAAATGCCATGGAACAGCTAGTCACTGTTCCCACGAGAGGAGAAAATATACTAGATCTCATTATCACAAACATGGGGACAAAATGCTCCACATCGGAAGTATATCCCTCATTGGTGAGATCTGATCATAAACTAATCTCACTGGAAATCCACATCCCGCCCCCACCCCAAACAAAAAAGACCACAGTAAAGAACTTCTCTAAAGCAAACTTCACACTACTCAAGACTGGTGTGGTATCCTTCAAGGCCCCTGAGCCAGTGGAAACCACAACCCAAGCTGTGGAAGCCCTTACAAATGCCTTCTATGAACACCTCCAGGACTGCATGGATCAGGCAATCCCAAATAAAACCAAGACTCTTTCCACAAAGGACAAACGTCCAGTCTGGTGGACCCCAGCCATTAACAAACTTTACAATAAGAGGAGAAAGCTATTACATGATACAACAAAATCCATAAAAGGGAAGTCACTCCTGATCATTATTAGTAAAAAAATATGAGCACTCATAAAATCAACTAAGGCCAATTTTGAGAGAAAAATTGCCATGGATTCAAAGGACAATCATAAGGCCTTTTTCAGCTATGTTAGGAACCTGGGTGGAACCTCCCAGATATGCTCAGAATTAGTCCAAAATGATACAAAAATCACTGAACCCACAGACATTGCCAACATACTGGCAGACAGGTTCAGTGCAAACTTCACCCCGCTCTCCCCGCCTAAAGGAGAGATAACTATCCCAGCAGAGTGTAGCCTCCCAGACATCTCAAATGCGCAGGTGAAAGCTGCTCTCTCTAAAGCTAAAAACACAGCATCAATGGGACCGGATGGTGTCCCCGGCTGTGTGCTACACGAGCTAAATGAGGAATTAAACCCGCACATAAGGCAGCTGTTTAATCTCAGCCTTACCACAGGATATGTGCCCAAGGAGTGGCGTCACGGCAACTGTGGTCCCACTCCACAAAGGCGGTGCCTCACGGACCCTGGTAATTACCGCCCCATAAGCTTAACAAGTCTAGTCTGCAAAGCTATGGAGAGGATCATAATGGAGCTCATAAACAAAGATATAGGGGACTTGCAGACATTGGACCCGACCCAGTTTGGCTTCGTCAAGGGCAGATCATGCCTTTTGAACTTGGTCGACTTCTTCGAAACAGTCACCGAGGCCATTGATGAGGGAAAGGCAGTCCATACAGCCTACCTTGACCTTGCAAAGGCTTTCGACACAATACCCCACTCGGGTATTGTAGAAAAACTTACCAGCTTAAATGTAAACCCATATGTCACAATATGGGTTGCAAACTGGCTTAAGGACAGAACCCACAGGGTTAGAGTTGCTGGCGTTATGTCAGACTCCAAGCTGGTCACAAGTGGTGTCCCACAGGGCTCGGTCCTTGGCCCCCTATTGTTCGGCATCTACTTCTCAGAAGTACAGGCCAACATGGGAGGACTTTGGCTGACAAAGTTTGCTGATGACTGCAAACTGGGCACCATAGTGGAAAGTGCATCGGACACGGATATCCTTCAGAAGGGACTCACGGAAACAGATAGCTGGTGCCAGAGCCATGGTCTGAAGTTAAACACCAAAAAATGTATAGTCATACCCTTTGGGAAAAACAAGGTAACCCCAAGCTACCATATAGGTGGCAATCCACTAAGCACAGAAGAGGTTATCAGGGACCTGGGGACCCAGGTTGACAGTGGCCTTTCTTTTGACACTCACATTGCTAAAGTGGTTAGAAAGACCTTCTACATTGCCCACCTGATCATGAAGGGATTCACATCCAGATCTAGTGAGGTCATTGTTCCTCTGTACTCTTCACTTATCAGACCAATGATCGAGTACAATGCCCCATTCGGGATGTATCTCACCCAACATCTGCAGCAATTGGAGAGACCCCAAAAGTTCCTCACCAAAAGGATAAAGGGACTCCAAAATCTGTCATATGCTGCCAGAATGAAGAAACTCCAGCTCTATTCAGTTGCATACCGTCTGCTCAGAGGTGACATGTGCCTGACATACAAGGCCATGTCCAACCCGGAATTAATGGACATGCTCCAACTCAAAAAATCCAAATCCACCAAAACCACTAGAGCAAGCAACTTAAACCTTAGCACGGATATAAATAGGATGTGCTGGAGGGATAGATTTATCACTCAGAGACTCCCTATGCTGTGGAATAAAATGCCGGTCCATGTGAGGCAGAGCACATCGCTGGCTCTGTTCAAGAGAAATTTTGACCTGTGGATGGGAGATCATAGGTTTATCCCGGGAGTCATCTCTGTGTCACTGCTGGACAGAGGCACAACAAACTAATGGGCACAGTATTTTTTCATATAACGTAAGCCACAAAAATTTGGGCTAGGCTTATAAATGCCTTAGGGCAGATAGCCTAGTATAAACCTATGAACCTATGAACCTATGAAGGTACTGCAAAAATATATTGCTAAAATGCAAAATTTTTAGACTTTGTTACACAGTCTGGGTCTATTAGTGAATTAATTCATTTTTTGACTGCAATGAGTAAAGCAAAACAAATAAAGACAATATAGATGCTGCAGCAGCTTTTTTTCAACAGTATACAAATCATAAAAAACAGTAATATTTCTGCATATGGCATACTCTTTTTTTTTGGGGGGGGGGCTATCATGCTTGAAGGACCTCCCAGTCTTCCCTTTCATTAAGAATAGCTATCCCCTCTTACATCACTCAGTCTAGGTCAGCCCTACCTGTTTGCTGTAGCATGCACGCACCTATAGAGTCAACAGAGCTGGAGTGAGGTCAAATGAGACCATGAGTAGGGTAATGAACCAGACCCCACCAGCTTTATTCCAATATCCTGGTACTTGGCTCTCTCTCCCCCCTATTACCATAAAATAGTGTTCAAGCCTGTCAGTGTGCACAAAAGTTTCTGTTCTGCTTTTACACTTATAACAAAAATTTATACTTTATTTAATACTTATTTCAAATTTTGCAGCAAAAATACTGATGCCATGCTATAAACAAAACCAAATACTCTCACTGAAAACAAACTTACAATGAAAAATAATATACTTCTATTCCTTAAAACTTAAATTTACTAAAAATGAATCTTGCAAACCACTAAACAGGAGATGTGCTGGGATTCATAATCAAATAGTATATCGCAAATCACTAATTTGTGGCTATATGAAAGGTACAGGAATTCAAACGACAAATGTGTAATACATTTTCTCATAGAGTAATATAGTCCACCGGACATAACTGTCCCTTTGTAATTACAACCCAGAAGTACTGTCTGGTGAACTAAGTTGGTCAGAATCACAGAGAAGACAAATAAATGGCTGAGGGGACTCATACCCTCAACTGCAAGAAGCAACTCTTTAACACTTCATAACCTTACTCATCTGCATAAAATCCAAGACAAACTGCTGCAGATCTAACACAGTACATTTCTCACTCAACTGCCTGCAAAAATCAAGCTAAATTTAAAAATGCATTCATAGCTAAAATATTAACCTCAAACTTATAGACTTCATGGTGTCCAGTTTATTTACAACTAAGTAATAAAACACACTGTCAGCATAACAAGGAAACCAGGGATCATATCTAAAGGACATGGCTCATATGATGTTGGTCTTGTTTACTACAATTCCCTTCCTTTACACCATAACTACTCTGATTCATAGGTAGGTAGTTACTAGGCTTGCAGTCCAAGACACCATTGAGTAACCTGGCCTAAATGTCCAGTTGCCCCAAAACAATGGCTAAGTTACTTACACGCGGTCACATGGTATGCAGATGAGGGCTAAAGGAGTCAAACCCTCTATTATAGTTTACATTCTTAACTTTATCTGCTGACAGACTAAAATAAATAGGTCACAGAAGGATTAAAACTATACCCCCTGTCAAAGGAAACCATAGCATTTATCCACTGCACTAATTCATAAGTCAGAAGTGGAATAGTGGGATACAGGAAACAAGTATTTATACAGACACACAAAGAAACAACCATCAATTGCAGCATGCTGAAAGTCACAATGTAGGCAAATGGAAGTGAAAGGTTTGTGCATTAATACCACACAGAACTCTAATGACTGGCATAAATATTTGACTTTAAACCTCAGTGACTTTTAACCTTTAGTGATACATCAAAATATGGAAAATTGGGTGAATATCTTGCAGTCAGAGCAGAGGATTAAGGATATAACTATTAGCAAGCGGCTTCCTGAAGTCAAGGATGCAGGATTTGATTCTTTCTAACTATATTACTCTACTGCATGACTCTCAGCAAGTCACTTGTTTACTCTAATGCCTGGCTAACTTTACCATCTGGGAACATACACATGCGCGTGTGAGTGCACACACAGACACACACACACACACACACACACACACACACACACACACACACACACACACACACACACACACACACACACACACACACACACACACACCAAAATGCTCTGCCTCCATCTGCAGCCATTCAGCAAATTTCCACAGCTACACTTAATGACACCTCTGCCACTAATCAAAAAGTAAGCCCTAATTTAAATGAAGTGATTCACAAACTAAGTTGGACAAGCACAACAGAAGACAGATGCAGCCGTGTACTTGTGCAGCAATAACTTATTTGTACAACAGAGAAAGGAGATTTAAAGATGCTCTGCCTCAAAAGCCTTAAATCCAGCTATTTAAAGCTGACCACTGTAGCAGCTAAGCATTCCAGCAAACAGTGATTCAACAATGTCTGCACTCACTGTACTTCTTTCTGTGCTCATTGTTGTTCTACTTCCTGTACTGCTACTGCATTTGCTGTTTTCTGTACATGGTTGGTCTGTGAAAATGACAGTGACTTTATTCCACAGGTCTTGCTATTGGCACACATGGAAAACATGAATGGAAAGAGGTTTTATTTATTTATTTATTTATGTATATAATTGGTTAACCAGTGTGGTACACTGATCACAACAGACTATTTACAGGCACAGCTCAGGCAAAGAAATTAAAAAAAAAAAGACAACAAATTCACAAACATGGAGTAATCACAGAAAATAGAGAATTCGACAGACAATTGAAACAAGAAGTGAATATTATTGTCAGAGAGAGGAGCCTGAATGGCTGAGTGAAAAAGTACAGTTTTGTACCTACCATAAATGTAGATGTTTGAGTGCTAATACAGCTGCAGTCATAACAGATGGGTTATCCTGCCGTCAGGCGGGTCCTCGGTCGGCCGAATTCCAAAGTCTAGGTCCAGCGTCAGTTGTCGTCGCTTCTTCCCTGACATCAGTGCGGCAGGGGTATAAAAGAACCAGCCGATGCCATCTTCTTCAGTTTTTCTTGACCCAGATGTCAGGTGCCCCCAGAAGGAAGGCAAAACATAAACTTATGTAATAATGCAATGTAGTATAATCAAAAATCAGTAGTTTGCAAGCAAATACACCATAAAAGAATACCCCAATCAGGTTGTATGAGGAGGTGTTTGTCATAAGGCCTGTCCCAAGAGGGGATGGAGGGAGGGAAACCTGGACTGCAGCTGTATTACCATTCAAACATCTACATTTATGGTAGGTACAAAACTGTACTATGTTCATTGTGCATACAGCTGCAGCCATAACAGATGGGTAGAATCCCAAAGCTAAAAAGGGGTGGCAGGCACTAAGTGGAACTAGGAGGAGCAAGGATGCCCTGCAAGACTGCTGTGGCAAAGCTCGCTCTAGATTTAAAGTAAAGTGGAAGGTGATAGTGCTTGGAGAAAGTGTGCACAGAACTCCAAGTGGCTGCTTCCAAAATGTCCTTGGTAGGAACCCCCCTGAGGAAAGCTGCAGAGGTAGCTGTGGCCCTTGTGGAGTGAGATCTGATGCTTGTAGGCACAGTTTTTCCATGAAATGAGTAACAAAAGCATATGCAGTGGGCTATCCATTTTGAGATTGTCTGTTTGGAGATAGCCTTTCCTTGAGCACCTGTAGCATAGGACACAAAGAGTTGCTCGGATTTTCTGAATGGCTTTGTCCTGTCCAAATAATAACGAAGTTGTCTGTGAATGTCCAAGGAATGTAGTAGTCTTTCCCTTTGTTTTGTGGGTTAGGATAAAAGGTAGGTAAGTGGATAGTCTGATTCAAGGCTACACTGGATACTACCTTTGGCATAAAGGAAGGGTTGGTTCGTAAGGAAACTCTGTCCTGATGGAAAATGATGAAAGGTTGCACAGCCATGAGGGCCTGTAGTTCCGAAACCCTGCGTGCTGAGGTGATAGCCAGAAGGAAGGCTGTTTTCCATGACAAATATTGCAGTTCTGTTGAAGCAGCTGGCTCAAATGGAGGCAGGGTCAATTTTTCTAAAATGAAGTTGAGGTCCCAAGCAGGTACTGGTGGTTTCCTTGGGGGTTTTATATTCTTAGCCCCTCTGAGGAACTGTCTTAAGAGAAGATGAGAGAATAAAGGAGGATCAGTGTTGTATTCTGCAGAAATGGCTGAAGCATGGATCTTGATGGAGGAGAAGGAAAGTCCACTGTTTAACATCTCAGCTAGGTACTGTAATATTTGAGGTAAATTTAGTTCCCAAGGATTCTGGCCCTTTTTCTGATTCCAGGCACAAAACCGTTTCCATTTGGCGGAGTAGGCTTTTCTAGTAGAAGGTCTTCTGGCCTCCAAGATGACATCCTGCACCTCCTTGGAGAAAAGGGTCTGTTGGGAAATCAAGGAATCCTCCATGCAGCTAGATTGAGGGTTTTCAGCTGACTGTGAAGAGTTTTGAAGTTGTGCTGGGACAACAGAAGAGGCACTAGAGGCAGGATCCATGGTGGGGAATGCGTCAGGCTCTTCAGGAGTGGATACCAGTGTTGTCCTGGCCAGTCTGGAGCAAAGAGAATCATGTTTGGCCTCTCTGCTCTGGCTTTCAATAGAACTTTGGGCAGCAGAGGAAGAGGTGGAAAGGCATAGACTGTCAATGTTGTCCAATTGAAAGAAAGTGCATCCACTTTCCAGGCCTGTGGATGATAGGTCCTTCAGCAAAATTTTTTCAGTTGGTAATTTCTGTGGGTAGCAAAGAGATCTATGTCTGGCTGTCCCCATGCCTGAATTATCTTTGCGAAAACTTGAGGATACAACTTCCATTTGTGTGGATCTGTCATATTTCTGCTTAGGTTGTCTGCCAGTGTGTTTTCCTTCCCTGACAGGAATTGTGCTTGAAGTTGGATTTGCAATTCCAGAGCAGTGTTCCAAAGGGACATGGCTAGTCTGCACAGGGGGTATGAATGAGTTCCTCCCTGTTTGTTTATGTACCACATCACTGTGGTGTTGTCTGTCCTTGATCCATTTGTCTTTTGTGAAAATATGCCAATTTTTTGAAAATAATGCCAGTTTTCCGCATAAAGGTGCTGCCATTAAAGCTTTGCTTGGCATGCAAAGGGGGAAGTCATTGTGTCTGCTTTCTGAATGACTGTGATCTATCTTCTCCACCTCTTGGTGTAGGTGCTTGCCATTGTCTGGCTCTAAATGATCCTTGAGATTGTCCTCTACCCCAATTTTTTGAAGGCCAGTTTCTGCTGAAACGTGGAGGTTGTACCTGTAGGAAATCTTTCACTGTTTGCATTGATCTTGCCTTTTCCTCCATTTTCTTTAGTACCGCCTCAGCTTTAACACCAAACAATACATCTTTTTGAAAAGGTGCATCTAGTAATTTTTCTTTGACATGATCTGGTAAGGTTTGCTCTTTGAGCCAAGCATGTCTACGTATGACAGACCCTGTAACAGCAGCTCTACATGAGGCCTCTAAAGCATCAAAACCATACTGCAAGGTATGTTTACCCACTTGCTCTGCACTATGCAACAAATCCTGCAACTCCTTTAAATCTGGTTGCTCAGGTTGTGTCATTTTGCTTTTCAACTGAGATAACAAAAACTGTTGATACTTTAACATATGGAACTGACAGTTTAATGCCCTCATGGTTAAAGTGGCCGAGGTGTACACCTTTTTCCCACACCTTTCTAAAGCTCTGGAATCTCTCTCTGAAGATAATGGGGTTTTGGCAGTAGAGGCCTTAATTCCCTTGGGACCCTGTGAAATAGTTTCTGGGTCAGCAGCATGGCTTTTGTATAGGAATTGGTGTGAATTAGGAACCCGGTAATACCTGTCAGGTTTAACAGGAGCTGGAGGTAAAGAATCTGGGTTGAGGCTGGCTTTTGTGTACACATCATCTAATATATCCAAGACAGGAGGGATAGCCAGAGGCCTGTGCTGGGGAAGCAAAAGAAAATCCCTGAGCCTTTTCTTGGAAATAGAGTAATCTTGGCCTTCCCAGTGAAAGTGTTCCCTCAAGGTATGTAAGGTTTCCCCAAAAGAATAGTCCTCAGGGGGGGAGACTGAGGGAATGGACTCCTCAGCATCAGAGTCTTCAAAAGGGGAATATGAATATTCCTGGTCCTCAGAATGTTCTGAGGTAAAAGAGGCTTGATCTGAGGAAGGGTAGTCTTCCTCCAATCTGGGCCTTTTGTCCGAGGGGGGCTGAGAACCCCTGATAAGAGTAATCAAATCCTCAGCCATTTTGAGCATCTGTTTTTTAGGCATGGGGCCTTGAGAGGGGCTCTGTGGACCTTGTCTTTTAGTTTTCATGGCTGCTTTAGATTTTGTGAAAGCCTTAATAGAAAAGGAGGAAGGCCTGAAGACACCTTGAGAAGTGGCAGGCCTGTCTAAACTCTGAGTTTCCCCGCTAAGAGTGGCATCGGTATCTGTAGTCGGAATGGAGGCCGAGGAGCCTGCAACCTCGGGCACAGAAGACACCGCTAAAGAAGCGTCATCGGTACTCAGGGGCTGCGTAGGCACCTCGCTGAGAACCGGAGCACTGGTAGTCGGCTTTAGCGTGGTGTCGGTAGAAGTCACGGACCTTGTATGTCGGTCCTTATCTTTGCATCTTTTACTCAAAACTGGAGTCGGAGTATCCGACGACATAATGTAATTAAATTTTTTACCAAAATAGTGTTGGGCGAACTCCACCCGACGCTTAATAGTGCGTTTGCTGAATCTAGCACAAAAACGGCAGGTTGAGACGTCGTGGTCTGGGCCTAAGCAAGGAATACAGAAAGAATGGAAATCCTTATGCGGTATTTGCTTCCCACATGAAATGCAATTATTAACTTTGTCTGACATCGGTCTGAGGCAAGAAAAGTTTCCCCCAATGGGGTACTTAGCTTTCAAGAAGACTTCGGCTGAAATATTTTCGTAAATCTCAGGAGCTGGCCGACCGGCACTTGCGAACTGCTTCTGCTTCAGGCACCGCGCGGCAAGAAAGACTGGAGAAGATGGCGTCGGCTGGTTCTTTTATATCCCTGTCGCACTGACGTCAGGGAAGAAGCGACGACAACCAACGCCGGACCTAGACTTTGGAATTCGGCTGACCGAGGACCCGCCTGATGGCAGGATAACCCATCTGTTATGACTGCAGCTGTACGCACGATGAACATCAGCACTTTCTCAGATCTCGGCAGTAACTTTAAATCTTCTCAGGAAAAATAATCGTAAAAGAAAAAAATCTAAACATAAAATCTTATAAATGTACATAGACTATGCTGCTGTCAAATTCCGTGAAGTTATTCCAAAATTTTACTGTCAAAATACTTTGGAGAAAATTGTAAAAGAGATGAATACTTCCAAATATGCCCATGCTGACTCCTCAATAAGCAAGGCATGGAACAAGTAACTTCTACTCTTCATGGATTATCCTTGAAAATAGACAGACTCCAGGAAAACTTAGAAGGCATGAGAGAAAACAGTGTAAAATATATAGACATTCTCAATTAAATGATACAGCAACATCAAGCTAAAATTATTGATATGGAAAATGCTTTAAATGCTGTAGAAGGTAGACTAAAGGAGCAAGAAGCACAGGCTGAATATCTACTAAAGCAAAACACATGGTTAATAAATTAATTGGATTACCTCAAAAGCAAAGAAAGGAGATGTAACAAAAGAATATTTGGTTTACCAGCAGAAACAGAGGGAGAAGACATTCCTTTCTTAACTACTTGGATACTTGAATTGTTAAACTTACAAGAAGGGCTATAATATAGTATCCAAAGAGCTCATAAAACCATAAATAAACCTATATCCCCTGCTTCATCTTCCCCAAGATCTATAATTGTAATTTTTTTTCATTTATAGATAAGGAACTTGTTCTTAAAGCAGTGTGGGAAACATCTCCTTTGAAGTTTGCATAGCACAACATAAGACTTGACAATGATAATTAAATAAATGGAAATAAGAAAGAAATGCTAGCCATTAGTGAAGCTCCTTAAGGAAAATTTTATTAAATCTCAAATAAGTTTCCCTACAAGAATAAAAAAAAAACACTTACCTATTGGATCTAGAATATTCAACTTTACTGAAGAAGTGACTTCTTTTGTGAGGAATAACAATTTGATACCCATGACAGAAGAGATGGATTGGTCCTCTTGTACCTTAAAGAGATCCTCAGATTAAACTTCATTAGCTGATTTAAAAAACAGAAAGAAAGAAAAAACGAACTAACCACTTATTACAACAAAATGTCTCTGAAGACTTCAAAGATAAACTGAAAATATAAACTTCTCTTACTGAAATTCTCTGGTCCACTTGAAGCACTTTTCAACTGGAGCCTACAGTCAGGTTTTGTGCTCAATGAATGGAAGATGACTACTGTAGTTCCCCAGCACAGAGGAGGTCCAAACACCGATCCAGGTAACTACAGGCCCATAAGTCTGTCTAGCTCATATGTAAGGTGACAGAAAGAATTGTTATGGACATGATAAATGAGGACACAGGGAACCTGCAAACTCTGGACCTATCACAATTCACATTTGTTAAAGGAAGGTCATGTCTATTAAAACTGATGGACTTCTCTGAGTGGGTCACCAAAGGAATGGATGAAGGGATTAATTTAGGTAGAAACCTTTTATCACCCAATGGATAGCCATCTGGCTCACTGATAGGACACAGGATGGCAAAATAGGCAAGGCCACCTCCACCAAAAGGCCAGTTACTCGCAGAGTCCCACAGGGCTTGGCACTGGGCCCACTCCTTTTTGGCATCTATTTCTCTGAAATGGAAGAAAGTGCTGAAGGTTTATGGCTGACTAAGTTTGCAGATTATTGAAAGCAGGGGTTATCATCAACTCCCCTTAGACACTAGCATTCTTCAAGAAGACCTATCTCTGACTAACAAATGGTGCCAAAGACATGGTCTTAAACTCAATGCTAAGAAATGCTAAATTATACCATTTAGGAAGTCAACCATCCAAGCTAAGTCCCTTGTTGATAATACACCCCTAAGAGTCACCCCATTGGTCAAGGATCTGGGTACCCATGTAGACAGTAGCCTTACCTTTGACCACCATGTGATCACAGTGGTGAAGAAATCCTTTTAAGTTGCGCAACTTGTAAGTAATGGCATGACATCTAGGTCCAAAGAGGTCATTATCCCACTGTAATCTTCCCGTATCAAACTAATCTTAGAGCACAATGCTCCTTTGATATGTATGCGATCAGGCATATGCAGCAACTAGAGCAACCTCAGAGGTGCCTTACAAAAGAATACAAGGCATAACAAACCTATCTTATGTTACGTGTCTTAAAGCCCTTTCCCTCTACTCAGTCACCTATAAATTGCTGAAGGGTGATCTATTCCTGGCTTGCAAGGTATCCACAAACCCCACACTTATGAATCTCCTCCATATTTGTAAATCAAACAGTACCAGAAATGCAAGGTCTAGGGACCTGAATTTTGTCTCGGACTTAAACAGAACATGCTGGATGGGCAGATATGTGTTCCAGAGACTGTCCCTACTATGGATCAGGCTTTCCATCCATGTGAAACTGAATTCATCTGTTACCCAATTTATGCAAGACTAGACCAGTGGATAGGGACTAGGAAGTATACAACAGGCCAGGCACTCATCTCCCTTATGGACTAAGTGAGTTTATAAATGCCTGGCCTTCAGTGTCCTGTTTGGGTAAAGGATGTCATCATTCTTTCAGAAAAACATGGCTAGGTTTAGAAAGCTCCCCCAGGTTGTTAAACCCTGCTCACGTTCGGCTGCTGTGCGTTCTTGGCGGAGCGTCTACTCCTTTACTGCCCTGTCCCATCCTGAACTACCCACTTTGTTACGTCCAGGTGGACACTTGGCCCAACCATTGTTACCAGCAGTTCAACCTGCCACTTAACCAAGTACATCACTCTGTACTGAATCAAATTATCACAGAAGGACTCTAGGAAGTATGCACATCTGCTGCTAAACACTTGGCCCAACCATTTTTACCAGCTGTTCATCCTGCTGCTTAACCAAGTAAAGTCTATGTACTGAACCAGCTTATCCCAGAAGGACTCAAGGAACTGCCCTGTCCCATCCTGAACTACCCACTTTGTTACGTCCAGGTGGACACTTGGCCCAACCATTGTTACCAGCAGTTCAACCTGCCACTTAACCAAGTACATCACTCTGTACTGAATCAAATTATCACAGAAGGACTCTAGGAAGTATGCACATCTGCTGCTAAACACTTGGCCCAACCATTTTTACCAGCTGTTCATCCTGCTGCTTAACCAAGTAAAGTCTATGTACTGAACCAGCTTATCCCAGAAGGACTCAAGGAACTGCCCTGTCCCATCCTGAACTACCCACTTTGTTACGTCCAGGTGGACACTTGGCCCAACCATTGTTACCAGCAGTTCAACCTGCCACTTAACCAAGTACATCACTCTGTACTGAATCAAATTATCACAGAAGGACTCTAGGAAGTATGCACATCTGCTGCTAAACACTTGGCCCAACCATTTTACCAGCTGTTCATCCTGCTGCTTAACCAAGTAAAGTCTATGTACTGAACCAGCTTATCCCAGAAGGACTCAAGGAACTGCCCTGTCCCATCCTGAACTACCCACTTTGTTACGTCCAGGTGGACACTTGGCCCAACCATTGTTACCAGCAGTTCAACCTGCCACTTAACCAAGTACATCACTCTGTACTGAATCAAATTATCACAGAAGGACTCTAGGAAGTATGCACATCTGCTGCTAAACACTTGGCCCAACCATTTTTACCAGCTGTTCATCCTGCTGCTTAACCAAGTAAAGTCTATGTACTGAACCAGCTTATCCCAGAAGGACTCAAGGAAGTATGTACATCTGCTGCTAATTTGTGTATTTTATTGCTTTTAGGCCCAATTAGGTGTTCAGTGTGCTCCCTGCCTGAATAGCCAGCAGCCAAGCCCTTACTCTATTGTATCTCTGCACTCCCTCTACATCCAGATCCCAGATTTACATTAGCTCCTATCTCCTCAGCCTATCCAGTCCAGGGTCTGCCCAGGTGGGTTATAACCTGCATTTCTCCATTTGTCCACTAGATGGCAGTCTCTTACCACTAATCCTGACTACTTCTCTCACTACTGATTCTCTCTGTAAACTATAAATTGCCCTGTTTATTCTGTCTCACATATCTTACCACCTCTGTCCTTTTGACTATATGTTTCCCTACTCACCTCTCATCAACTACACAATCTGCTGATTGTTCCTGCTCTTCTCCTACTCTCCTTGTTTCTACCCGCTCCGTTAAGCCTCTTGGCCTCCTCCTCCTCCCTACCCCCAATTCCCACCCACCCCCAGGGGTCCTACCTTTATACTTCCCTAGACACACCCCCTACTAAACAGTAACCTATAACCTCTCTCCTACATATCCACCAATTAATTCCTCACTCCTTCAACCACACCCTCTCCTGAAACCACCCCTCCTATTCCCTGCAAACCTATAATCTCTAACCTTATACTCTATAAAAACATGCCCTTAACCCTTAAATATCTCTTTCCTCTTCTTCTCCTAAACATCCTACTTTACTACTACACCCTTACCTCCTATGAAAATCTCAAACTTTACCAAACTCCTACTTTAACCAAACATACTACAACTACACTTCCCCTACCCAAACAATCACATATTAATATACTAGCTACCTGTCCTTACCTCCCCCCTCTCTACCATAAAGCCCACCATTACCTACTCACAACCTCCAAAAGACTCATTCTAATACCAGTCAAATATACAAAACCCCTGCAACCACCCCAAACTCTTATACTTATATATGGAGATATCCACCCCAACCCTGGCCCCAATACCCTCCAAAATCAAAGCCCTCTAAAACAAACTACCAATTATTCTAACCCACCCTTTTCCCCTGACTCCCTCTCTATTTCTCATCTTAATATTCGTAGCATTAACAACAAAGTCACTCAACTCCATGCCTTAATTGATTTTTATGCCTTTGATATCATCTGTCTCACAGAAACCTGGCTTAAACCTAGTACCAAAGACAATGAATTCACCCCCCCAGGCTATAGTACCTTAAGACAAGACCGTCCTAATAAAAAAGGTGGAGGAGTGGCCCTCCTGTTCAAATCCCAACTTCAGGTGTCTTTAATTAACTCCTTCCCCCCCACACCAGGAAATGCTGAAATTCTTTCCACTAAACTCCAAATTAACAAAACCAAAGCTATAAACATAATATGTTCCTACATCCCCCCAGGCAAGAACATCCACACCCTGGAAAATATCCTAAGCTGGATTTCTAGCACCTACACCCAGGAAACCATAATCCTAGGTGATTTTAATATCGACTGGAACTCCTGCATATCTCCCAAACCCACCACACACCTTAACCTCTTTAACTTTCATCAAACCATTAACTCCCCTACGAGAATACATAAATCCACCCACAAACAAACGATCCTAGACTGGATACTGACCAACAACAATCCCCTCTCCTATAAAACAGGTATACTCCTGACAATATTAGTGACCACCTCCTTACCTTTATCACCAAACAAAATGCAACATTCCTAAACAAACTACTTATCGAACTAAATACAACAAAACAGCATTCAATCTAACATCCTTTCAAACTGAACTCAAAGAATATAACTGGTCAACTCTAAAATACCTCCCAATAGATGAAGCAGTAACGCATTTCAACAACACCTTCTTACAAATTCTAAACCAACATGCCCCATCCGGTTAGTCAGAATCAGATCCAAAGCAGCTCCTTGGCTCTCTGTTATAACTAAACAAACTATGAGAGCGAGAAATAAATCATGGTCAAAATGGAGATCCACTAAAAGCCCTACTGACCATCAAACCTTCAAACATCTAAGAAACAAAACAAAGAAACTTGTCATCCTAGACAAAAAAACTACAACTTTCAATACCAACAAAACCAAAACCAAAACCCAAAAATTCTGGTCAGGAATTAATAAACTACTCCACCCAGGCAACACCAAAACACCTACCCCAGCTAGCTTAGCACAAAAACAACCTAACATCATAGCCAATACCTTTAACAATTTCTTCTCTCAAACTGTAAACTCACTTGCAAGCACCATGACTCCACCCCCCTCCAAACTACCCCTATCCCTAACAATACCTATACACTAAAACTTGAAACCGTCTCAACTACCTATATACAGAAACTACTTTCTAAACTAAAACCCTGCACCCCCTCAGCTGACAAACTTCCAGCTGAATACCTTCAATTAGCTGCAAAAGAAATAGCCTACCCAGTATCCATCTTAATAAACAGAACCATAACAGAATCCAAAATTCCTTCCTGCTGGAAAATCTCCCACATTATTCCACTCCATAAAGGTGGAAACTCTAATGAACTATCTAATTTTAGACCTATTGCCCTTCTATCGCCTCTATCCAAAATAATGGAACGCTGTATTCACCATCAACTACTAAACTATCTCTTAAATAACAACCTGCTTGTAGACTCTCAACATGGTTTTAGACCCTACCACAGCACTACTACTGCCCTTCTCTCCTTCTCTGACACCATAAATAAAAATCGAAATAGAAACCTATTCTCATCTGCACTATTTCTGGACCTCTCAAAAGCATTTGATATGGTCAACCATCAACTTCTCCTTGATACCTTAAAATCTCTATCACTGGATTCTCAAGCATTACAGTGGTTCAACTCGTGTTGACTAATAGAAAACAAGCTGTCCTGTGGGACAGCCATCTATCCACTCAACTCCCTGTTACTATTGGTGTCCCACAAGGATCTATCCTAGGCCCCTACTTTTCTCCATTTTCATCAATAATTTGCCCAATTCCTACCAATATCCACATGCATACAATATGCAGATGATTCCACTCTCATCTGCTCTGCCTCTACCAGCAGAACTCCACTCCACTACCCAAGCAGTCTTCACTGCAGCAGAAAATTGGTTTCAACACATCTGTCTCCTCCTTAATCCAAAAACCAAACTACTACTCTTTACCCCTACCTCTAAATCCACCCCTATCTCTTTTCTATAACATCCTGTAATGGCACTATCATCAAACCTGACAACTGCACTAAACTCCTAGGCGTCACCATAGATAACCAGTTAAATTTTGACTGTCACATTGATTTAACTATCAAAACTGTCAATAAAAGATTGGTGCCCTATACAGGCTAAAGCCCTATCTCACTTCAACCTCCCGAGTAGCCCTGGCCCAAACTCACCTCATCTCTACACTAACCGCCTCCCCTCCTTTGTCAACTTATCTAAAGCAATCTTCAGAAACTGAATACTGCCTACCACAGTATAGCCAGATTTGCCACTGGCTCACCTTTCCAAACTCACCACTGTCTTAACTTAAAGAAACTCAACTGGCTTGAACTCCCGAACCTTATACTCCTACAACAACTAATCATCACTTTCAAAATTCTTCATTACCCCTCCAATATACCCATACTAAATAAACTCATCACACCTTATAAAAATCTCAAGACACTCAGATCAGCCAACAAGCTACTAGTTACTACCTTGAAATCTCATAACAAATCTGGTGATTCCCTATTTGCAAACACTATCGGTTCTTACTGGAATAAACTTCCCATCGAACTGACCTCCCTAACATCTTGTCACCTTTTCAAAAAACAGATAAAAAACCACCTACTAACTCGCTGGCTATGCCCCTGCTCCAATCCTGACTGAGCATAGTACTGTTCATTACTATATACAGTCTGCTACTTGCAATTCTTTCCACTCCCTTTCTTACCTAGACTAACATCCTCAGCCCCCTTTACTTGACCTTCACTCTTTTCTCCTATCTTATTGCCTACTTCACCGTATAGTCATCCTCTCTCTATTTTCTTTCCAGCCATACCTAGACCATCTTTATCCTACTACCATAGCTTGTCATCTCTATCCTGCTTCCTCACTCTCCTTTTCAACTTTACTTTCATAACAGTTAACTATGTTAAAATACTTTTACCCTTTTACCCTACGTAACCATATTCTATCCACAATTTCTATCTATCTTTTCTACCCTTTTTCCCATAGCTTTACTACCTATATACCTGCTTACCTTCTAACTTGCTTTCTTAATACTTGTTACCATCAGTTTCTTTCCCTCTGCTAACTACCTAATCTGTCTTCTAGCCTACTGACCGATGATTAAATTACTTAGCTTGACTACATATATCCTTAACTCAACTTTATATTTTTGTGCCTGAGCTTAACTCCTCACCCACATTATGTGAACTCTATTTGTTGCCTACTTAAATTAGTCCAGGCAAACTGTATTTTGTCTCTGTACATTTTGTTTTTAAAAAAATTGATATATTTAGTAAAGTATTCCTCATGTATTGTCTTAGTCTGATAGTGGAGCTTTTCTCCTCGGGCCTCTGCTGAAAATGGACATGTATCCAGCCAGACTAGCCCGGTTAACAAATGTAAAATAAAATAAATAAATAAAATAAATAACCTATGAATCAATGAAATTCAGGGGCATGTGTTATATTCTACTATACAGTTACTTAAAAATAGCATCTTTTAAAGCAAATATACATTACTTTTTTGCTAACTTGTTATTTAAATTCTTATACTTTTACACACAAAAGTAATATAAACAGTGTAATATATAATATAAATGTTTATATCTAACATTAGTGTTTAAACATATTATTTCTACAAGAAAAAAGGGAAAATGAAACTCCTATATTGAAATTACAGGTACCAATATAATACATTATGTTTAAAATGCTTTCTGTTTTACTAATATAATATTGTGTTTGATTCTGGTTATGAAAGTTATACTTAAAATGATGTGAAAGAGATATGTTTGGGAATCAAACAAATATTATATGTGAGAGGGGATAGTATAACGCACGATTATATGTGTGGGAAATTATTATGTTCTTTTCTTTTATGTCCTATCGTCTCTCCTCTTGTACTTGAATTTTCTCTGCCCTCTTTTTCCCACTTTTGGCTCATGCCTAAAGATTAGATTAAAATATGGTTAAGATGAGAGAAACCGAATGACAAATTAGACTGAAAGCTGACCATGTCCAGGGTTAAATGACATAATAAATATTAAATGCTTCCTGAAAGAAAGGATATTTAAAGTTAATAAATGGATTTGTGAAGGAATAGATTACTTTTATGCTATATTTTCCAGTCTTCATTGTTTAATTGTTTTTATATTGTGATTGGTTGATTATTGTATTTATATTCCAGTTGGTTTAACTGTCAAATGTTTCTGAAGAAGTCTAGTTAAGACCAAAGTGGTGAATTAAACTTAGGATGCTAAAACAGTGTTTTCATCCTCTTGTGCCTTTTGTATGGTTATTCTGTTATCAAAAGGTTAGATTTTTTTCTCAGTGACTGGCTGATATGTGGGTGAAAACGGTGCTGATTTTCCTAGGGACTGAGCGTACTTTACCTTTAAACTGGCTAAAATGAGATCCATTGGTGTTCTTATTGATAATCTCTGCTGTTATCTTGGTCTTAGTTAATAGTATAGTGACAGGATAAATGGAAAAATAATGTATTAAAGGAAATTGAACAAGATCTGTATTTCCCCACTGTTCATGTATACCTTCATAAGTGCCTTAACGTCTGGTTTCTTGTCAAAAGGCAGGATAATATACAAAAGGTGAAGCTCGGGCTTCTTGGTACGATAAAGGAAAATGCAGAACTGTTATATTATTTTCTTAAGGTAGATCTGAAATATTTTTTGAACTTTTATTTAGGCTTAAGTGGTAATGGTTTACAAGAACTATTGTCCAAACATTTCAAATGTATCAGCATTTCTAATCACAATGGAAAACTCCAGGAAAACAAAAGACAATTTAGTAAAATGCAAAATTTCTAGCGCCTCGGTGTAACCACCTTCAAGGAATAACACAAATACAAAAAACACACCCTTCTTAAACATCCATAAATTACATTCAATTAATTAAACAATTAATCAATTTACTTAAAATTATTCATTTAAAGCAGACACTTCCAATTCAGCTCATTATTTAAGCCTCTGGGTACCAAAGTTGTATGTTTTAAAATATATATGCTTTCCTTATACATCAATATTTGTTTATATCTGTTGCAGGATAAATTTTTGTTCACTATTTTGCCAAAAAAGCCCTATTTCTCATTTAAGAGAGGTAAAAATATAAGGGACATGGTAGTTCATGGCAGCTTTGTTAGACCAGTAGCAAATATTGGTAGGCCTTTATTGCAATATGGCACTTTCCAGTATAATAAATGTAGTGTGTGTTCACATGTTATTAATACAGTGAACAAAATGAATGAAGTTAAATTTAAGTCAAGGAGGATATATACATGTGAAAGTAAAGGGGTGATCTATGCACTGAAATGCCTTTTTGATTTATATTACATAGGGAAAACTAAGAGAAAATTCAGGACTAGATTTATAGAACATTTAAGGGATGTGAAAAATCAAAGGGAGGAGAAAATAATATCCTCACATTTAAAAAAAATATCATAAAAGTGATGAAAGTTTGTCATATGGTACCACTGACAACCTAGGGTCCTAGGACTGACACTTTACTCCGACTTGCATACATAGTAAAAAGAATGCCAGCCAGAGCACACAACCTCTACCTAACTATGTATTGGCTGAGTACCGAGTGCATCAGGCTGAGTCAGCCCTGAAAGACAGGTCTCTCCACCACTGCATTCGCAGGGTAAGTCACTATCCTATAAGAAATGCATGGGGTACTAGACTATTGTGGCATATGATTGGACCTGCTGCATGTACGCAAGGGAATAGAATGTGCTACTGGGCTACTTGCAGAGAACTAACAGCTACTTGGGACAACAGGTACTCTGTCTAATACTGGGTGCCCCATAATATGCATTAGGTCACATGCCTGGAAACCCCACTGCATTATGCAAGGGAAATGCCAAACAGTGGGGTCATAGGACAGACACACAATTGTCAATGCCAGACTCCCCTACCCCCAATACATCAGCAGGGGTCACAGTGTATGTCTGTATGCCGCTGATAGTGTGAGGAATTAAACCTCACTTTCTGGAGGCTGGTGTGGCTTACTCGGATAAGGACATTAACATGGCTGATGGTGTTGATGGTTTGAAGTTGGCTGCACTTGCAACATTTGCATGTGAGTTACTCATATGGTAGGAGTCCCGCAGGCTGTCATAACACCATAATCTGTTACTGCAAGGAGGCTGGACATAGGCAGAATGAATGGGTTGACAGAGGTCCAAACCTACAGACATTTCACATGGTCTGAATAACTCCTAGAAGGAGACTAGTGTAGCAGCAGCTTGCAACAGATCAGAGTAGCTGCAGTATGTATAGGCCATCACATAACTGTGTCAGTACTCATAGCAGTTTAGTGGACTGCATTTCATAGTATATTACTGGATAAATACAACTATATGAGGAACAGAGCAGACATATGGGGTGGAATGCTGGACATTCTGCAGAATCATGTACAGTGAGAGGTATACAGACTATCACCCTGTGTATGGTGTTACATCATGTACACCAGTTACATCATACTTCTCAACCTCTTATAGCAGGGAATCTGGACAAAGCTGTAACCAATAGTGGGACAAAGGCCCAAATATATGGAAAAGGATTAACTACTGGCCAGATAAATATGGAAAGGTAATAGAATAACTGGTCTTGCAGTAGCATGAATCCCCTGCTGTGCATGGAGTCAGTAACTCAAATGTCTCTCATCATATCCTAACGTCAGTCTATAGTGTTTTGCCCCTAATGTGCCAGAATATCACAAGACTATGTAAAACACACCAAGAATATGATGCAAAACTCTACAGATTCCAGTACAACCTGTACAGTTGATAAGTATGGGTCACATATTACATTCAGTAAACAGCTAGGGAATGCCTTGGACAAAATATCATGGTGGTGCTGGACTGTGGAAACAGGTGCAGCACACCAAATCCCAGACTGGAGTACAGGTAGATCTGGCCTGTAGTCATCTTGTAAATATTGACAGTCACACTGGGCATGCTCTACACTTAGCTAACTTGAGCCCATGCCTGTTGCCTCATCTGCTCAAAGACCTGCTGTGTGGATATGTCTGTACAGACAGACAGCTATATCTGTCTCTCCCTATCCCCCCATGCTTGATTAGTGTCTCTATCAGTATGTTGCACACACACACACACACACACACACACACACACATATATATATATATATATATCTATAGAGAGAGAGAGAGAGAGAGAGATACAAGATATGTATATATAGCTATATAAAGTACAATGATACATAGACTCCACACATTCACCTACAGAACACATTTACATTACTGACACACACAACTACATTTAAGGAGACAACCTTGTTATACAGATTGAGATAGATATGGGTGGAGATGTACCACTGTTGCCATGTACCCCTGACTGATGTGATTATCTGGACATACACAACACAACATCCATTGATGGCACCTGATCAAGGCCACAACAGTACATAATCCATTCACTCACAGACCCCTGAGCCTGCAGGCTGTTACCCTGCAGACAGACATATGTATGCAGGTAGTGTAATGTACAATGGTTGCAATGCACTCTTTGGACAGGCCATATTGTCCCTGCCCATATATCTGCCTACCAAACTGCAAACAGCCATATATGGCCAGAATAGCAGGGATATGACCAGGCATCCCACCACTGGAACACTAGATACAATAACAGTACCAAGAAGTATCACTCTGCAGGCCACACATGCTGTCTAACACAAGGCCACTTAACGTACTCCACAAGTACTGTACCTGCATCAACATATAGAGCAGACAATCTGTGGCACATGTGATAGGTACTGTGAGCTGTAGTGTATAATACCTAGTTAATTAGGAATTCTAATCTCACGTGCGCGCGTGTGTGTGTGTGTGTGTGTGTGTGTGTGTGTGTGTGTGTGTGTGTGTGTATCAATATATCCCCTCACAGCACTATGGACATACACATATGGGTTATCGGAGTGCAATGATATGCATTTTTGGCCCTGTGACTGGCTGCTGGACTCTAAATTCCCTACTCTACAAGGCCTGCTGATGTCATCCCCCTTAAGAGTACTGGTTGACAATGTAGTAGCAGATAAACAGTGTGGCGCATGTGATAAGTACTGTGAAGTATAGTGTGTAAGACTAAATAGGTAGGAGTTCTAATGTTACAACATCCATCTCTGTGTGAATATATCCCCTTGGAGCACTTCAGACAAGCCCCTATGGGCTATCTCTGTGCAATGGTTATGCATTTTACACACACTGGCTAGCTGCTGTCCTCAACAGTGGCCTCTGTTACAAGGCCTGCTGATGTCATTAATCTTAACAGCACTGGCTGAGAGTTTAGTAGCAGATAAACAGTGTGGTGCATGTGATAAGTATTGCAAGCTACAGTGTGTAACATTAGATATGTAGGAGTTCTAATCTCACAGCAGCTAACTGTGTGTGTGTGCGTGTGTGTGTGTGTGTGTGTGTGTGTGTGTGTGTGTGTGTGTGTGTGTGTGTGTGTGTGTGTGTGTGTGTGTGTGTGTGTGTGTGTGTGTGTGTGTGTGTGTGTGTGGCTATATCCACTAGCAGCACTTTAGACTGGCCACTATGGGCATCCATGTGCAATGGTTGTGCATTTTAAGCCCACTGATTAGCTGCTGTCATCAGCAATGGCCTCTGTTACAAGACCTGCTGATGTCATCCACTTTAAGTGCACTGGCTGACAGTGTAGTGTCATATAAGCAGCATGGTACATGCGATAATTACTGCAAGCTATACTGTGTAATACCCCATAGGTAGGGGTTATAATCTCATAACATCAAATTCTGTGTGTGTTTGTAAATATATCCCCTTGCAGCAGTTTAGATAAGCCCCTATAGGCTATCCCTGTGCAATTGTTATGCATTTTATGCCCGCTGACTAGCTGCTGGCCATAAAAGTGGCTTCTGTTTCAAGGCTTGCTGATGTCATCCACCTTACGTGCACTGGCTTACAGTATAATATCAGTAAAACAGTGTGGCACATGCAATAAGTGTTGTAAACTATAGTGTGTTATACTCCATAGGTAGGGGTTCTAATCTCACAGCATCCAACCTTGTGTGTGTAAATATGGCCCTTGACAGCATTAGATACATGCCCATATGGCCTTCCCCTGTGCATTGGTTGTGCATTTTATGGCCCTGTGGCTAGATGCTGGCCCTAAATTGCCCCCTTCTATATAAGCATAAATGATGTTCCCTACCATCTACAATTGTATGTGCAGCCTAACCAGATGATATGTATCAAAGGTAGTAGAATGTGTCACAGGGTATGAAAGCATGTTTACACTGACTCTCCCCATTGTCCCTAACACAATGTCCTACACATTAGCAACTAGGGGGCCGTGCACATATACTGGCATATCTTGTTGATATCATATTTCTGCTGTGCTGCCTTGCCATCCTGTGCCACTGTACTTCTGCCATGTGTCCACAGTTGCAGTACTCAAACTCCTGGGACAGAAACATACACAGCTCCGTGGTACACCTGCCATTGTATAACACTGTCACCAGTGTACCATCAGGCAACAAAGATATACAATGTTCAATGTGTACTCCTGACACATGCCAACACTACTGTACTACACAAATCCATGTAATTTTATATGGTCATCCTGTACATCAACCACATATATGCAGGTCCCCCTTTGATGGCAGGATGTGGCACAGGTATCATCACATACACAGGGTGTGGTGTGGTGGTGCTGGAGGCATAGGCTTTGCCAAACAGTTGACAGCATGTGTGTGTGTCAGGAAGAGGTGCTGTTGACATGGGCCATGGTGTTGTGCTGTGTGTATGTGTGTGTGCGTGTGTGTGTGTGTGTGTGTGTGTGTGTGTGTGTGTGTGTAGGTGACCTCCATATGACAGTAATGTTGGAGTGTGTGCAGGTAACCAGTCAAGCTCAGCGCTACCACTACACATGCATATGGTGGCAGCTGTGGACCGTACATGGTAGAGTGGACAGTTCCATGATTAGCATGGGCAGCACCATGCCCAAGGACAAATGAAGTGGTATTACCTGATGGTGTCTGCTGCCTGCTGGGCCTGTGTGTCCCACAGGACTACCCAGGACCACATACCCATGGCCTGCCATGTCATGGTGTGATCACCACACCTCCAGCTGGAATTTCTGCCACTACAGGAACATGAGTGTGCATGGCCACATGGACTACCATCAGATGGTATTGCTGGTCTATATCCATGTGTTTGTTGTCCAACCCAACCACATATTCCAGCATAAACAATGTGCGCTCAAAGACAGGCACTGTCTGCGCCCACCATCTGTCCACTACATCCGTGAAACGTTCCATGGTGTCACCAATGCGGTGGAGGTTGTCACAGATGTCAAACTGTGCTGCATCCATAATGCTAAGCATCCATTTGGTGTTGCGTTCAGCTCATGCCTGCGCCTCCATGACAGCCCAAAATATGCAATGAGTGAGTGACCCACAATGTGACACCTGCAACAGGAAGTGAATGGGCAGCAGGCCTCCTTTGAGCACACCTGTCAATCTGCCTATGTTGGACCTTGCCAGCTGACTGGATATGGCCAGTGTCTACACTCACTGATGCCATAGTTCTCACACTGTGCTGTACTATGTCATCAACCTCTGACTGCCCAATATCTGTTGTGTCTGGTAACTGGGTATGTGTGGGCATACTGACTGTGTGTGGAGACAATGGTGGCAGAAGAGGGATGTCAATCTGTGGGATAGTTTCAGCCATTAATAACCCCACCTGTGCCTCACTATGGCCACCATCATCATCAGAGTCAGATGAGACATTGATATCAGGTTGTGAGGGGAAAGACTCCAATCCCCCTATTCACCTTTGGGAAGCAAGACAAAAGCAGTATATTACCACCTGCACTATTATGTATGGTAATCCACACAGACTCATCACCAGATGAGAATCCGCAAGTGCATCACATGCCCCACATCTTCTCATCTCTGATCCCATTCACAACACACACACCCACAACATACACAGACAACCCAGGCCCTGTATAACATGCACATCAGCTACATCTGGGTAACGTTAACAGTTCAATACATCTGTGAGGTATGCAATATGACAGTGTATATGACAGAAATACACATTAAACCCAGTACACCTATCTTGACAATGCTATGTCAGTTGTGGTACCAGTGCCTCAGGTATGTACATTCTCCCTATTGTGTCTGAATGGGCATCTTGGAGTAATTTCTTCCTATACAGCAGGATACATAGTTGCTCATAACTATAAGTGCAAACACATTAATGTCTGTACAAATGCACACCTGTCATTCCCTAGGCTATATACTGTAGTTGACTGTTCCAAAATGAAACATACCATTATTATCCCCTAGCTAAGACGAACACTTGTGCAAAAGGCAAATTGGCAGCCCTTAGTATTCATAGGGTATATCTGCTCAGGCAAGACAATAGTATGACACTTACCAGGTACAGGACCATGAACTCTAGCCACACCTGAAGTACCTGTGAAAAAGTGAGGGAAAGGTATTGTCAGCAACACCAAATGTTTCAGTGTTACAAGGTAATATGTGTGTATATCCACATAGACAGTATCTAATGTGATACTGGCTATATTGCTGCCATTCTGAGTATGTGTGCACAACTGTGGTGAAAGCCCAACCCCCTCTCCAATGCAGATAGACCTGGTCTGTAGAGCCTGCCACAATGACTACAAATGTATTATACTGTTGAACAGAGTCAGCTTACCTGGACAATCCTCTGATGTGGACGTTGTGGCACCCACCTCCAGGAAGTATGGCGTGACGGTTGGCTGGGAGCTGTGGGTTGATCCTAGGTTTCCCAAGAATTTGTCTGTTGCTGAGAGTGGTTATTGTGTTGCAAGCCCTACACTAGAGGCAGAACAATCACTGGCAACAGCAGCTGCCCTTTGACATGCGGCATTGATCATGTCTGTGGCCAGTGTTGAACCTGCTCATATGTCCTGCCCTGTTGGGCAATATCATTAACATCCCTCTCAAGGTCAGCCCACAATGCTGTCCACTGTTCTTGATTGTGGCAACCCCTTGATAGCAGGACATGATGGTTAAGTCTTAGGTATCCACTATGGCGTAATTTTCTGCAGATGAAAATGGAGGATATCTCTGTCTATACATTGTACCTGCAAGACAACAACAGGAGAACACATTACATGACCAGATATGTGGATGTCCACAATGTACAGACACTGCACACCCATAATGGGCTGCACTATCCACTGCTCCCCAACATGTCATACCCAACAGTCTATCAACACACTACATGTGTGGCCAACACCAAGATAGTAGCAATACTGGTTATATACCTATGTGCCATGACAGAGTTTGCTGTATGTCTCTATACCCATCATGGCAGTCCACTGTGGTGTGTCCCTTACTATGTCATACAGCCACTGTCAGACAAATAGCTGTGTGCAATTACAACAACTACATGTGGACAATCCAGCAACAACAGTGTTCCACAATAACAGACAGCAATGCAAACCTGCTGAAGTATATCTTCCCTGTAGGCATCATACCTCTCCACTACACAGATGTTTCCAGAATGGGACTGTGTGCCTCATAGATGTGGCCCTTTTAGCACACACTTGTGGATGTCTGACAAATGGTTGGCCAATCATTGATGGTTGTTGTCAGACTATAGAGAATCTGGCTGTCACATGTCAGACCCCTCAGAAAACACTTATGCTACAGTAATTTCTGTTAGTCTATCCATACTCTTACTTTGTACCAATATGTGTACTCTGTCACTGAGTTTGAGCCTGTGTCCCCCACTTATTATGGCTACGACCTGAACTGCTGCTGTAAGGGATTGACCAGTATGTTAGCCATACCTCTCATGCAATGAGGTACGAATGTCAACAAAACACTGACCTAGCCAGAGTACATCAGGGACAGTCAGGGATACCTTTTCAATGTCAGAACTATTTCTGTGTGACATTGACAGACTGAGTGGAGGTGAATTACATTACAACATTTGATGTTATACCTGTGTACACCCTAACTTACTGTCAATATGTCTAACTCATAATCCACTAGCTTTTCTACAACAGCCAACCATTGTAGGAGGGAGTAACAGAGGCAGAGCTGTGCTTTGATTCAAAGCAGGGACAGATGAGAGGACTGCCTGCAGCTGTTGGACAGCAAGAGTATCACCAACATGTCAATATCATAGATGTACTACAGGCCTACGGTTGTAATCCCTATTCCCCATTCTTCCATCCCCCCACCTGCATCCCATTATATGGGGACATGTATTACACACCTGGCAGAGTGAAGTAATCCTATTTTGCCGAGAACCTCTGCAAACAGCTTGCAAAACCATTGCCTGTCTGAGTAAAGCAACATACAGACCTGTTCACCATAAGCAATTGATTGCCTTTTGTAAGCAATGCTCATTAACAGGTGATTGCCTGTGTACCAATCTGTGGCTCAGATTTGCTAATTGCATCCAAAACAGCTGGGTTTCACTTTCATTAGCCAATGTCAAGGCACCACAGTGCAATATTTAAGGGTTTCATGTAGGCCTTGGCCCCTTTCTTAGTCTTTGAGATGGACATTCGTGAGGTGTGGAGACTACAGCATCACAGAAGGTAGGTACAAATAGAGCCCACTGTTGAGATTTATGAGGTATGTCCACAGTTTTGCATGATAAGTTTGGCCACTGTCCCATGACATTGTGATTATCTGGCAGTTCCGTGGTAAACACTGTGGGTTGTTGTGAGTAAGGGGGGAGAGAGAGAGAGAGAGAGACATGTGAGTGTCAGACGTCATACCCATCAGACTATGTATGCTGCTGCAGTAGCTGCTATTCTATCAGCTCACTATCTTTGTAGGGGCAAACTGTGAAACATGTCCCTGTCACTGGACCTTTGCCTTCCCTACCCTTTATTATGGTTTTATCTGTATCCCTTGTTCTAGGGGTTGTGACGTATGGTAGGTCTGTAGCAGCTAGCTTAACATACAGTTCCATATGTTCCGGGCAGCAGCTGCTGCTGCAGCCTAGAACACATAGAGAGGAGTGTGAACACTTTGGATGACAGCAAGCTGTGCATGTAACCGTGGCAGCAATATCAACTCTGTCATTACAGCAGAGCCAGGGTAACTGCACCCTTAACAGTGCAGTTGAGGCATGTGTTTAGGGTACATCTGTTATGTAACAGTGCCAATCACAGAGTAGTAGGCAACTTATAGTTAGGTTAAACAAATATGTGCAGTGGGTCCCTACCTACTGGCCTTTAACTTGCAAACATGGGTAGCAGTTAATTCAGTAGCAGCTACCTGTGTAGGTTAGAATTGCATAACTCACTGTTTGCTGTGTTCACAACAATGTAACTGAAGTGCAACACACTGGATTTGAAGCCAGCACTCTGGGTGGCAAAATGTACTACATGCAAGGCATTTAACAGACTAAGCTACCGAGTCTGTGTTGCAGCAGGTTTATTTGTAAGATACATGTGCATACATACCGTCTGTCACACATATTGTCTGCAGCCATCATTATGTGCATGGCTGTCAAAGGCAGATGTTCTACAGCAAAGTACCAGTTGTACACGTGCATTCCCATTGCTGCCTTAGAAGGTGTGTTTAAAGATGCTGCTGTTAAAAGGGTACATTTATCTGCTATCCCATGCCTAGTGTACATCCATTATTATTTATTTGGCTGTATACTGGTGTACTTTTTGCATCAGAGTCCCAGGGACACTCCCATTTTTCCCAGTAGATGTACTTGCAGTCTATGAGTGTCAAACAGTATATTTTGCTGAAAACACATGTTTTAGTTAAGAGCTGAGTGGCCTCATGGGCTAATGCACTATACTATAGTGGACAAGGGCCTTGATAGGGGTGATTATTTTGCAAATGTGAAACACACATAAGATAATTAAAACACATTTGAGTGGGTTTGTGCTGGCTTGCACTGCACACCATTTAGCTCCGCACAAACTCACTCTAAAAGTTTAAAAAGAAAAAGGGGGTAATAGGACAGTAGTGAAATGGGGGCAAGCAGGAGGAAAAACATACTGAAAGGAACATAGGGATGTGCAGGACAGGTGTAGAAAAGGACCATAGCTTTCCATTTCTTGTACAGCAACAGCTGTGCATTTGTAAAGATTTTATACATGAATTTGGACCCTCAAACCCCAGAAGTTGGGGTGAGGACAACTTAAATGTGTTGCCAGCCCATTTGGACCTACTTAGTTGTGTCCAGTGGACACGTGCAAAATGGAGAGCTATGTATGAGGCGTTTTTTTTTTTTTTTTTTTTTTTTTTTTTATTGTGGACAGGTGCCCATTTTTTTTTTTTATAGAGAGAGTGGAATGTTGGGGAAGGGATGTAGGTATGCGTGGGGAGGTATGGTGGGTAGGGGAGGTTGCATTTACAGACAGACAAGACAGAACACAGGGGCAGTGTGTGTGACACATGAGGGGGTAAACACCTTGGACCGGGAGGGTATTGTGAAATCAGAGATGCATGAGCCCCCAGATAGCAGTAGTGTGACTGAGCTCCTCACTCATGGGCAGTCAATACTGCTCCTTCACTGCCTCGAAAGTGGCTGTGCTGGAGGCTAGGTGCCATGGTCACCAGACCCCACCAGGTTGTCGAGTCTGCCCTCAATTTGGCGCAAACTTTGTTCATAGCTCCTACACACAATCCTGTGCACCATGGCTGGTAGTTGATGTTGGGTGACTATCGCCCCTCCACCACCAGTCCCAGGTGGGACAGGTCCCATTCCCTGAAGCAGTTGCACCCATGGGTAGTGTAGGGCCAGAAGAGGAGGTGCCACTGGCCTTGGTCCCAGATGCCCTGGTACCCGGTGCTACAGCCAGCTGAGTTAGCATAGGTGGATCAACAGGAACAGGCCTACCCTGTCGTGCTGTGGTGATATCGGTATAGCAATGCATATTGGTTAGTTATGAACAAAACATTTTGTTAGTTATAACAGCATGCCAGAACATTAGAAATAACCCTTTAACATGTTTGTCTTTTTGGCTTTTCCCGGTTTGGGGTCGCCACAGCAGAACTCCAGTCCGCTAATGATTGGCAGTCGCTTTTTATGGTGCCGAATTGCCAGCCCGGCACCCAACCTTCAGCAGAGGCACACCCATTCACACATGTCTTTCGGAGGCCACTTGACCACGGGGAGTACATGCAGACTCCACACAGAAGGCATTCCAGCCAAGAATCGAACATGGGAACCTCTTGCTGTGAGGCAACAATGCTACTGATGTACCACCACTGCTACCAAAATAACCAATTAACATATAAATGCATATTATATGGAAAATAATGATAAATAACATAGTCAGTATATTAACAGCATGCCAATAACAGTTACGGCATAAGGCCAGCAACATAGGTAATTCAACAAGATATGTTAATATGCAACCATTGTAATACATAACAACAATAAAACACATGTCCCAAAATAAAGTTTAGAGAACAACAAATGTTAATAGTAAACCATACGCAATGAATAACAATAATAAATTTAGATGAAGATAAGGGGTGGGGAGAGAGAGAAATACAGTACATTAATACTGGTATAGGCTATATAGTTTACAATAGTACTGCTATATACTCTACATGTCTGTCCTTCCTTTATGTATAACAGTGCCCTATAGCTGCTGTAGCATGTACATACCTGTCAAGCTATCTGCATGGGACAGTATGAGCCAAGCAGTAACACCTGCAGGTACACAACTGCAGAGAACACTTACACATCAGGTGGACCTATATAACTACAAAGGTGTACTGTGGATTGATGTAGTGTAACTGTGCTATTGATATAACCATGTTAATGATACATCTGTGACAGAGGTATTATGTAACAGTAATTACAGTCCATGACAGCGTGACACTTGAGAGACATGTATGTGTATAGTACAGAGAGTAAACAGCTATCATGTCTGCCTTGGCAGATGTGGGGATAGAAGTTCAGCAACCTTTCACAGACACTCCAGGCATACAGCCATACCAAGATTACATATTTTATTTATTTTATTTTATTACTGTTGTACTTTTTGCCTTTATTTTGTGAAGTCTTATCACATTTCTGGTCAATGCTATTAACAGTCTGTTACATCTGAACACAAAAATTATTTACTCATAATAAGGGTTACTTCACCCATTTACCTGTATTTTCTATGGAGAGAACATCTGTCATCAGTACATAACTGATTCAGTAATATTTATTACCACATGGCACTGGATTCGAACCCTGGTCTGTGTGTGGCAAAATGTACTTCAGACAGAGCATTTAATAAACTGAGCTACTGAGTCACTGCTGTGTGCTGGCTGACTGATATTTGTCTAGAGCTCACCTGGAAACAAAATATGAGCTGGCAATAGTACTACAGTTTTAGTCTAGACTACAGTGACAATTGAGTGCACATGCATGAGATTCATGCATGACAGAGATACTAGGTAAACTATACATTACTACATAGAACGCATGTATGCACAATATTAGTGAGTGGAAATATCCGCGAAGTCTACAAATCATATCAAATTATTGGGTTGGCTACCTTACCCATATACAGTTGCAGATAGTATATTTGCAGTCTACAGCTATTGCACTGTCATACTTGCCTGAAGCACCATACCTCGGAGCATGAATGCATGTAGCTGAAATGCAATGGTTAACACAAGATAATCCTGATATACACAATATACCTTGGGTGTTAATGCTACTGCTTCAGATGTTGTTGCAGAACAGGTGTCATAATTTCTTGTAATACAGCTCTGAATCTACAGTTATTGCATAACATTCTTTATTAGCTATATCTTGAGGCAGGTAGTGGTATTCTTTTGTGTTTTTATTTCAGAGCAGTTGTCACAATTGATTTCATGCAAAACAGCCCTAATTACACACCTATTGCACAACACAGCTTTATTAGGCATACCTTCATGCAGTTACTGGTATAGTTTTGAGTCTTTATTTCACAACAGTTGTAATGCAGGTGTTGCAATACAGCTGTAATGCCACAATTATTGCAGTAAAACTTTATTTATTTTGCATTATCAGGGTTAATGCTTTAGTCTTCTCTGTTTACTGCACTATACTTGGCAGTAGTCACTTATTACAGTATAGGCTTACACCCACATTCATTGTGATACATAAATCTTTACTGTATGTGCCTATTGGCAGTAAATGCTTTACTCTCTCTTGCTCATTTGACTTCTTCTTCTTCTTTTGGAAGCTCCTGTTAGGGGACACCAAAGCAGATCAACTGTTTCCATTTCTTCCTGTCCTCTGCATCTTGCTCTGTCACACCAACCACCTGCATGTCCTCTCTCACCACATCCATAAACCATATCTTAGGCCTCCCTCGTTTCCTGTTACCTGGCAGCTTCATCCTTAGCATCTTTTTCCCAATATACTCTGCATCCCTCCTCAGCACATGTCCAAACCAACGTAATCTTGCCTCTCTGGCTTTGTCTCGAAGCCTTCCAACCTGGGCTGACCCTCTAATATACTTATTCCTAATTCTGTCCATCCTTGTCACACCCAGTGGAAATCTTAACATCTTCAACTCTGCCACGTCAAGCTCTGACTCCTGCCTTTTTGTCAATGCCACTGTCTCCAACCCATATAACATAGCTGTTCTCACTACCCTCTTGTAGACCTTCCCTTTCATTCGTACTGGTACTAGTCTATCACAAATCACTCGTGACACTCTTTTCCACCCACTCCATCCTGCCTGTACTCTCTTCTTCACCTCTCTTCCACACTCACCATTACTCTGAACTGTTGATCCCAAGTACTTAAACTCATCCACCTTCGCCACCTCTACTTCCTGCATCCTCACCATTCCTCTATCCTCCCTCTCATTAACACACATATATTCTGTCTTACTCCTACTGACCTTCATTCCTCTTCTCTCTAGAGCATATCTCCACCTCTCCAGGGTCTCCTCCACCTGTTCCCTACTCTCACTACAGATCACAATGTCATCTGCAAACATCATAGTCCATGGGGATACCTGTCTGATCTCGTCTCTCAACCTGTCCATCACCATTGCAAATAAGAAAGGGCTCAGAGCTGATCCTTGATGTAATCCCACCTCCACCTTAAATGCATTCGTCACTCCCACCGCAGACCTCACTGCTGTCACACTACCCTCGTACATATCCTGTATCACTCTTACATACTTCTCTGACACTCCCGATTTCCTCATACAATACCACAACTCCTCTCTAGGCACCCTGTCATATGCTTTCTCTAAATCCACAAGACACAATGCAACTCCTTCTGACCTTCTCTGTACTTCTCCATCAACACTCTCAGAGCAAACATTGCATCTGTAGTGCTCTTTCCTGGCATGAAAGCATACTGCTGATCACTAATCATCACCTCCCTTCTTAACCTAGCTTCCACTACTTTTTCCCATAACTTCATGCTGTGACTGACCAGTTTAATCCCTCTGTAGTTACTACAACTCTGCACATCACCCTTATTCTTAAAATCGGTACCAAAACACTTTTTCTCCATTCCTCAGGCATCCTCTCACTTTCCAAGATTTCATTAAACAATCTAGTTAAAAACTCCACTGCCATTTCACCTAAACACCTCCATGCTTTCACAAGTATGTCATCTGGACCAACAGCCTTTCCATTCTTCATCATCTTCATAGCTATCCTTACTTCCTCCTTGCTAATCCACTACACTTCATGATTCACTATATGCACATCATCCAACCTTCTCTCCCTCTCATTCTCTTCATTCATCAACCCCTCAAAGTACTCTTTCCATCTGCTCAACATACTCTTCTCGCTTGTGAGTACATTTCCCTCATTATCCTTTATCATCCTTACCTGCTGCACATCTTTACTAGTTCGGTCCCTCTGTTTAGCCAATCGGTACAGGTCCTTTTCTCCCTCCTTAGTGTCCAACCTTTTATACAACTCTTCATATGCCTTAACCTTAGCCTTCACCACTTCTCTCTTGCTTATTTGACTATAGATTGCAAATTAATCTGTACTCACCATGCTCATGGTGCAACTTGGCCAAGCACCCAGTATGTGCCTCTAGGTTGCTAGCTCTTTCCTCTGCAGCTGTAGGAAGAGAAGCACACCATTATGCATATCTGTCTATCAAACATTTAGATTAGGTATTGGTAAAACAATGATAAAAGTACTTACAAACTTGTGAGGCATTCCCAGCCCAAGCTTCCCAGATGGAGGTGTCCAGAAAATCCCCCTTCCCATGCTTAAGGTTGTCATAGTGGTGATGGACCTGCTCACTTGTGTGGGGGGATACCTGTAGAACTGATGATATTGCGTGCCAGCTGGACCCAGGCCTCCACCTTGCACTCTGAGTCCTGGAACTGCCACTGTAGCAGCTGGTCTTCATGGACATTCACCAGGAGCCCAACCATGACTCTAGACTCCAGAATACCCCATCACCTGACCTGGAAGTGTGAACCCTTTCCAACACCTGCCATACCTCCTGCACTGTTCAAACTCCAACTGGTTATGCTGTATTCCTGCCTGTTGAGCTTAATATAGCTTGTTTTCCTGCCCTTACACACCATTGGGCAATTTTTAAAAGTGCATCATGTCTCTTCACACTGTGCAAACTAGCGCAACTGAGCTGAGCAATGCTTAAACTGGTAATGCTTAACAGTGCTTAGCAGTGCACAAGCTAGCTAAGTACAGCCAAGCAATGCCAAGCACTACCAAGCAGTGCATAAATAGAGGTTGTTTAAGCAGTGCTTAGCAGGTCTGAGCAGGTCTTAGCAGACCTTACCTGAGTGCAGCAGATCAGGACTGAAGAATTATCATAATAATTTGTCTTTGGAAAAAAAAATGCTTAATTTCCCTTCCATGTATTCAAACCCTGCACCTACTGAAAATAAGGGCATAATTCTAACCACTTGGCTATGTGGGTGTCTGGAATGCTACTACACTTTTACATATACCTCTGAGCTAACTTTAAGCACTGCTAAGCATTGCGCCACGCTGGACAAACCTGGTAAGCTATGCTTAAACTTGACCATTGCATCATGAATTAAATGCATCTGTTTTTTTTTTTATTTTTAGATATCTGGCACATGTCAATTGCTGCACTCTGTGCTGTGCAAACTAAAAAAATAAAATACATTGATATAATGCACTTGGACAGTGTAGGGGGTGTGTTACTCATTTGGGGACACAGATATTCACACACTCCCTACACTAATTCAATAACTGTGTTCTATGGCTCTCCTTCAGCAATGTGCCATCATTATTATGCATGGCTTGCTAGTGAGGGGGAACCAAATAGATGGACATGGTAACTTCCATGTAGACTCAACACTATGCCTATATGGATTTTATTAAATCTGGGGGATAGATATAGATACAGATACAACTATATATATATATATATATATATATATATATATATATATATATGTATATATATATATAGAGAGAGAGAGAGAGAGATCCTCTTCATATGTTCAAAATACCAGAAAATCAAATCTCTGATGATTGAAGAACAGAAGATCGAAGTTCCGAAATATCAAACTTTGTGAATGGAGATCACTGTACAGTGTGGAAAGAAACATTTCCTGTTCTCTTCACTGTAGTGTGATCTCAGAGTTAGTATATTAAGTAGCAGAAGGTACAGGGGGTGCAGAGGGCTTGCCCCCTGTAAAAACGTGAATGCAGAAGTTTTCACATTTTAATTTTTTTTCACTGGTTCGATGTTTCGGAACTTCAACCCTCTTAGACCCAGATATACATATAGATATAGATATAGCTATAGATATGTCTCGCTAATGACACAGGGACAATATTTTACTTAAAGAGTAAAAATAATGACAAAGGGAAATATTTTAGTATTTAAATAAAATATACTGTCCCTCTGTCATTAGAGAGACAGCAAAAAAAGAGTGAATTTTTTCCACTGTCTTGCTAATAACAGAGGGACTAACAGAGGGGCAATATTTTAATTAAAGACTACAAGTAAAAAATAATTACAATATAAAAAATATTTTTAAATAAAGAATGCTTTTCATTCAGTCACGCTAAAAAGTAAAAAATAAGGAAGAGTGAAAACTTTGCAAATGAAACACAGACAAGTTGATTTCAGAAAAGCATTTGAGGTTAGTTTTGTTGATTCCTGCTACTTCTTTGGGTACCTCATTAAAAAATCAGTGAAACCAACCTCCAATGCTTTTCTGAAATCAGCTAGTCTGTGTTTCGTTTTCGCTCTTCTTCCTTATTTTTCACATTTTAGAGCAACTGAATAAAAAGCATTTTTTATTAAAAAATCATTTTTATATTTTTATGGTATTCTTCAATATCTGTTGAAAAAACTCCATATCACTATATATTTTTCTGTCATAATTACACTTATTAGTGAACTGTTTCCTTCTTTAATGCACTTTATTACCCTATATAAATTCAGTGATGTTACATACAACACTGCCTTTATCACTCTGAATATTTCTTCTTATTCTTTAACAAATAATTTAACTCTTTTCACCGGGTTCAATCTGGAACCCCATATATATGAAGAAAACAGCTGACACAATTTATTTTTCTTCTTTTACTGGAATCATTTATATATGATTACTAAATATGATACTTTTCCTAGCAGCATATAGTTTATTAAATACAACTTTTTCTTATAAGGCAACTTATGTCTTCCACGATACATATATTTCTCCATTTTGCTATTGCACCTTACAATTGTTTATTCTTTACCATGTCATCACCAAATTTTATTCCTAATAATGTTCTTTACTAATATTATTATGTCATCTGCATAAGCAATCATTACTGGTATCCTTGTACATTCTGTGGTCTTATATTCTAACTCTTTCAATGCCATATTTATAGTACTAACTACTGCATTTATAACTAACACAAATAAAATATTGCTCATAGGACATCCTTGCCTTATCCCACTTTTTTATATCTATTTCTTGACTTAATTATACATTCAGTAATATTTACTTTATTGCTTTTATATGCTGTCTTACAAATTTTAAGAAGCTTCTCAGCTAATTGACATTTTTCCCATAATAAGTCATGCTGTATCTTATCAAATGCTTTATTTAGGTCATCTATCATAATTTTGGTTTCCTACTTTTTTTAACAAATATCATGTACAATTTCTATTACTATCATTAATAATTCTTCAATTCCTTTCCATTTCCTTCCAAATATAGTGTCTTCTAATAGTTTAACTTTCTTATCCAGTCTTATTTGTAATATTTTCATAAATATTTCATAATAAGTGTCTTAAGTACTATTAGCCACCAGTTTCTTATATCATCTTTAGTCCCTTTGTTCCACATAAATATCATCATGCCAATACATACCTGTTCTTGTCTCCTTCTTCCAACCATTCATTTAAGACTTGTACAAACACTTCCTTTAGGGAATCCTTCATATCTTTACATGTATGATATTCTATCCCATTTAAAGCTATTGCAGATTCTAAATTCACCATTCTTAACACATTATTCAATTATTTCATTGTAACAGCTTTTCCTATTTCTTTATCTTGTTTTATCAATATTTTATCCTACCACACACACACACACACACACACACACACACACACACACACACACACACATATATCCATCACATCCTTACTTACTTATTAATTTATAATTTTTCTTTCCCTCTTCTCTTTTTACTGTTTGCACATATGTTTTACATTTGCTTTTGAAACTAATCCACCATGTTGTCTAATTCAGATTAAAAAAAACCTCTCATTTCTACATTATCTGTCCACAATTGATTAATAAATTATTTCCCTTCTTTATCTATTTATTTTTCATTTAATCTTTTTATACCTTTTACATTTTTTATATAATTGTTCTTTTTCTTAAATTTCTAACCAAACCGTTTAATGATCAGAAAATTCTGCAATTTGTGTTGCTTCTTTTATAAGACTTCAACTTTTTAAATTATGAAATAATCAGTTTTTGTCTTTAAATTACTTCATTCACATATTCCTTACTTATCTATTCCATAATACAACTTTTTAGTTTTATTCCTTCCACTAATGGTTTTACATCCGCTCTCTTTTTATTTTTTTTCCGTAGTCAAAGTTCATATCATCTACCATTATTATACCCATATTGACATATAATATTTTTATACATTTCTTCTCTTGCTTTCATTGTAGCATATGAATATATATAGCAATAATTCTATAGACCTATCCTTTCCATCTTACATCTATAACAGTTAGTCTCCCTATTATCAGTAATATAAAATCCAATGCTTTAACTGATGACTTACATAATGCTATTACACATGAACATGTATCTACACCTATATTCCAGATGATTTTACCCCCTCATAACCTTTCCTTTTGTAGTGCCATCTTGTGAAGATATTCTTATGTCTTCTAATATGATTATATCCATTTCTGATTCAGCATACCATTTTAATACACTTTTTCTATGCTTTTTATTTTTAATACTATTTACACTTACTGCTAATATTCTCAGTGATACATTTTTATATTATTTACATTCTCTTCAAAAAACCTACCCTTTATCATTCTTATTCTTTTTATGCTTACCCCTAGAACATTTCTTTTGCTATCTTTTACTCTTTTCCCAATCAAAAATGTCCTTCCTTTCATTATTCTTAAATTCATTTTTTCCTCTTTTTCTTCACTTGTGCCTGACATCCTTTCATTTGCTTGCTCATCAGTCTTTTTTTCCTTAGTTCTAGTACTTTCTTTTATCTCACTCATATCCGTTATTTGATTTTCTTCTACTTTTTCTATTTCTATCACTTCATTTAGCTCAGTCTCTTGATCAAGATCTAGATCTCTCTTCAGATTTTTTATACTTTTCTATATTTTGCTTACAATCCATCCATAAATGACTTGACTTTTCACATGTAAAGCATTTTCAATTTTTTTTTGCATCATGCCTCACCTTTCCACAAATATAACATTTTCTTTTATCACATTCATTGATTAAATGTAATTTTTCTACAAAAAAAATCATTTTTGGTTTTCCCCAATATTTTACTTACCCTCTATTGCTCTCAACATTTATCAAACATGACATATGAACAATACTGTCATTTTACATTTTTAATATCACATTTGCACCCACAGTCCATAAACTACTGTTGTCGTATATTTTTACAATGTCCTTCACTTCTTTACACAATACCTTTAAATGGTCTCTTAATGTCTCTTTTTTAACTTCCATGCAAAAATGAATAAATATTTTCTTTTGAGTTTCCTTATTAAATACTGGAATCACATATAAGTTCCATGGATTAAAGTTCCTTTTTAATTTATATTATCCCAAAAAACTTTTTGATAGATTGCAGTTCAAAAATAATGTCACAATAAGAGTCCTTATTAATATGTTTAAAAGCTCTTACCTCATTTGGTGAGATACTCAAGGAGCCACTATATTATCCTAAATGCCATAGCTGTCCTGGCTTCTATCTTCTCTGGTACTGATATGTATTAATAGTTTTCTATTCCTTTGTGGGATTTTCCTCTCTTTTTTTCTCCCCCTACTCTTACTTTTTCTGCATACATCTTTTTACTTAACACTGTTGCACCTTCTTCCTCCTGTACTCTCTCCATAGTGTCTGCCCATGATGCTGCTTCACCCCTCCCTGGTTCACTATGCATAATTAATTCTTGACGTACAACATCCTGCAACCCTCCCAGTTGGATGGTTGTAATAATACATCCACCATGACTCTCATCCTCTTGCTCATACAACCACCTCTGTAATATCTCTTCCAAAGCCTGTGAAAGTTCAGATACTTTCACACTCTGAACAATGATTTCTTCTCCTTCTATTTTAGCATAACTACTGAAAGGCTCGACTGCCTTCTTCTGCTCCAACATTTTCACTAACAGCTCAGTTGCTGTTAATCTATCTTTAGTCACACCTCCTTTGACCTCATGACTGCTCTGTAAAGCTTGCAAGACTTCCAAATTATTGCTCTTTACACATGCAAACTAACTTTCCATGTTGCTCCTTGCTTCTCCGGGCTGTCACAGCAACCTGGAAAAGAAGCAGGAAGTGAATCAGTTATTGCATCCCCTGCACAACACACAGAGTAGTGATTCTTTATTTATATACAGAAATAACTCTTATTTACGAAATATTTACATATTTACAAACATTTACATACATACAAATATATAAATATACAAAACTGTTTACACATATCCATAATTTTCTTTACAATCATGCACAATTTTCATCCCTATTAAACCCCCACTCCTTATTCCATAACCACCATCTGATTTTACTTAATATTGTTGATAAAATCCATTTACCATTAAACTTAATTTCATTTAGCCTTTCATTCCATATAAACCATATGACATAAATAACTTGTAGCTATCTTTTTAACATATTCTTTACTTCTGTTCTTATAATATGCATAATTAATCATATCCATGTTTATCTACTTCTTTTATATCTTCAAAAATCATCTTCACATAGTTTTCCCCAAAACTTTTTTACTATTTTACATTTCAAAAACATATGTTCTGTAGTTTCTTCTTCTTGGCAATATAAACATATTATCACTTCTCTTTTTATATGGCATTTTCCTTTTACTGGCAATTTATCTATTAACAGTCTCCAAAAAAAAATCTTGACATTCTACATTCTGATCATACCATTTGCTTCTTATTTTTATAACCTTAATTTGCCCATCTGTTAGATTTTTCTCATATTTTACATAGTAATGTTTTACCATTACATCATTATACCACACTTTTCTATCTTTTTCTATATCATCAATTTTTATTTTCCACAAACATATTTTTCTTGGTAACATTTTATTTCTTCATTTATGCACTCATTTTTACTATACACCCACAATTATCATAGTTATATTTATACAGTTTTACAACTGATATCTTATTTTTTCATTTATCCACTTTAGCACTCTGCACAAATATAATGAAGCAGCATATACCACTGGGTTAATTAATCCTAAACCTCCTTCTTCCTTATATACATACAAAACTCCTCTTTTTACTGGGATTAATCTAGAACCTCATATAAATGAAAAAAAAATATCTGCAAGAATTCCTTTTCAAATATTGTTGGCAACATAAATGCACTTGCTAACTATGCTATTTTCCCCAGCAGTAATATTTTTTTCCTGAATGATATTTTATTTGTTCTGCAGAAAATACATTTGCTTTATTTCTTCTATTGTTTTTTCCCATTGAATTCTAGCTACATTTTATTCCCAAATTTTAAACATAACACAGGGATTTTATTCATTGTAAAATATATACCCCCAATCTTTATTACATCACCTAAACCTTTACTTTTCTCTTTGCTTAAAGCCATCACTATCATCACAAGACACTCATTTGTACAAATAATCACTTATTTCATCCATTTTTTTAATTATTATAATGTCATATGCATATGTTAACATAACTGGAATTCTTAACCCTCCAGGCATTATGTAGACTGCCTCCTTCATTTTATTTCACATAATATCATATTCATAATTAATGCAAAAAGTGTACAACTCATTGGACATCCCTGTCTTGCACTACTCTTCACATGTACTGTAGATTGGAGTGTATGATATACCCTTAAGAAGCTTTACAGTGAGTCAGCACATGCATATAAGTACTGAGCATGTGCAAGCAACAGTGTTATAGGTTCATAGGTTCATACTAGGCTATCTGCCCTAGGGCATTTATAAGGCTAGCCAGAGTGTGTTTGGCTTTTGCCACCCATTTTAAATGAATTTTGTTATGCCCTTTTTCGAGGTTAGTATACTGTGCCTCTGTCTAACAGTGACACAGAAGTGATACCCGGGGTAAACCTACGATCTCCCATCCACTCATCAAGATTTCTCTTGAAGGGAGTCAATGAGGGACTCTGCCTAACCTGGACTGGGATTTTATTCCAGAGTGAAGGGAGCCTCTGGGTTATGAATCTGTCCCTCCAGCATGTCCTATTTATTTCAGTGCTGAGGTTCAAGTCTCGAGCGTAGCTCGATGGGATTTGGATTTTTTGAGGTGCAGCATGTCCATTAATTCCGGGTTGGACATGGCTTTATATGTCAGGCACAGATCGCCTCTGAGCAGGCGGTATGCCACTGAGTAGAGCTGGAGTTTCTTTAACCGGGCAGCATATGGCATCTGTTTGAGCCCTTTGATCCTCTTGGTGAGGTACTTTTGGGGTCTTTCTAGTTGCTGCAGGTGTCTGGTAAGGTGCATCCCAAAAGGGGCATTGTACTCAATTATGGGCCTGATGAGGGATGACTAAAGAGGCACGATGACCTCCCCTGATCTAGATGTGAATCTCTTCATGATTAGGTGGGCTATATAAAATGTTTTTCTAATCACTTTGGCCACGTGGTTTTCAAATGAGAGATTGCTATCAACTTGGGTCCCCAGGTCCCTAATTACTTCTTCTGTACTTAATGGATTAACACCTATGTGGTAATTTGTGGGCACTTTGTTTTTGCCAAAGGGGATGACTATACACTTTTTGGCATTTAGCTTGAGGCCATGGCTCTGGCACCAGTTGTCTGTTTCTATGAGGCCCTTTTGTAGGATGCTTGTGTCAGCTGGAGAGTCAATTATGGTGCCTAGTTTGCAGTCATCTGCGAATTTGGTCAGCCACAGTCCTTCCGTGTTGGCCTGTCACTCATTTTGAGTGAGCAGCCACAGTGAGACCATACATGTATATAGTCAGTTAGTTAGTTACATAGTTCTTTTAAATTTAATGTTCCTGCTATCCATCTTGATGTATTTGTATTCAATAAACTACTTAAATGAACACCCAAGCCTCAACATTTTCTTAATGCACATAAGAAGAGCAACATATACCAGTTAGCGTAACCAACCATTTACAAGTATTTCTACTTTGTTATTACTATATACTGACATACATAATTTCTTAACTTTCTCACTTACATTTTATTATTTTATTATTACCCATAAGATATACCCGCAGTGGTGGTGCTGCGGAAGCGTTGTCGCCTCACAGTAAGATACTGTCCGGTTCGATTCTCAGCTAGAGCGTCTTCTGCGTGGAGCCATGCATGAATGGGCATACTTTTGTTGAAGGCTGAGCATCAGGGCTGGTAACTGGGCATGTAAAAATCAACTACCAATCATTAGCAGACCGGAGTTCCACTGTGGCGACCCCTAACAAGGAAAAGCCAAAGGACACAACATTATTACCCATAAGATCTCATGTCTAGTTGTGTCAAATGCCTTAATAAGGTCTCCTGTCTTGATTTTCACTTCTTCTTTTCTGTTTATATCATCCACAATTTCTCATCATTAATAATTCTTGACAGTTATTCCCCTTTATACTAAATATGCTGCCTTCCATATTTTCCACTTTAGTTTCAACTCTGTTTCGTATTAATTTCATAAAGATCTTATTATAATCATTACTATTCAATACGGTCTGTGTTCATTTTTTTAATTCTCTTCTATATTCCTTCATCCATATGAATGTAAGTATTCCACTACATAATTCTTTATACATAAAACATTTATTTAACCATTAAATTCAAAATCTTAAAAAAAAATAAATAATATATATATATATATATATATATATATATATATATATATATATATATAGAGAGAGAGAGAGAAATATATTGCCAGTCCCTTACATTTGTATCCATTTCATACCCTATTCCACCTGGTACTGCAGCCAAATCTATATTTACTTGTCTCAATACTGTATCTAGCTCATTTAAAGAAATCTCACTTTCCAACTCCTTGTTCTGTTTTTCTATTAACTTTTTTTTACTTGCTATGTTTTTTCACTACATTCTTTTTTCTTTAGACATTTCTTGTTCATCAAGTACTACACTATTCATAATCTTTCCTGAGTTCTTTCTATTTCTCCTTTTGCATTTTTTTATTTCTCTCATAACACTACCATTTCCTTTAATAATCTGCTTTAGTAACTTGATAGTATGTTTTTTTTTCCTTGTAAAAATATCTCTACTTATTTGTTTTCCACTTGTATAACAATTCTTGCATTTTTCTTGATTTTTTCTTGATTTTTTCATATAATGCTTTTTCATTGTCAAAGTGTTTTCTACCATTATGTTCCAAATCTTCCAATGCATTGTTATATTTTCTTTTATATTTTTTCTTTCTCTACTTTTCTCACATCTTACTGCCACAGTAAAAAAAAACATGTTTTATATTTTTCTTTAAATGTCATCCACCATTCAGACCATCCATCCATTTTATAAAATGTTCGCATAGTAATATGATCTTTCCATAACTATATTAGTTATCTCTTTCCTTCTTCATTCCATGCTTTCTCATTTTTTCCTTTTTATTTCTTTGCTTATTTTTATATATTACTTGTTTTCTTTTATCTCTTGCCATATTGTAAGATGGCAAGGTCTAAAGCAGATGCCTTATGCTGACCATCTAAATAAACTCCACTTATACTCTGTCGCATATCGCCTACTCAGAGGCGATCTCTGCCTAACATACAAGGCCATGTCAAGCACAGAGTTGTTGGACATGCTACACTTAAAGAAATCCCAATCCCTCCAAGCCACACACTCTAGGGATCTTAACCTTGTCATCACGAAGAATAGAACATGCTGGAAGGATAGGTTATTTATCCAGAGACTCCCCATACTCTGGAATAGGCTGCCCATATATGTCAGACAGAGCTCCTCAATGGTTCTCTTCAAGAAGAACCTTAACGATTGGATGGGATATAGGAAATTCACCCTGGGAATCACATCAGTAGCCCTGCTAGATAGAGGTCCAGGAAAGTAAATATTTGTGGGAAGCAATAGCCAGGGAATTGTATGGCTAGGCTTGTATAGGCCCTAGGGCCAATAGCCTAGTACCTACCTATGAACCTATGATCATAAAATCCTGTTTCAACTACATCCCTTTCTCCTATAACTAAACATTTTGACACATTAAAATAACCTATTTCAGTTCTATACATACCTTTTTGTAAGTCAGTGAATTTTTGTCTCATACTTTTAACTTACCACATTTTATAATTTCTAACATCTTTCTTTTATCATTTCCTTTCTTTTTATGCTTGCCTCTTAAAACACAGTTAAAGTCTCCTGTTATTATAATATTCATATTTATCAATACATACTCTAAAATCTGATGAAATATGCTTTCTATATAAGTATTCTTTCCATTTTAAATCTACAATGATTAATCTTTCCATTTTTGCTACAGTTACATCTAACATCTTTACTATATTTCTACAGAATATAGCTATTCTAGAACATCTCTCCTTTACCAAATTCCAGATTATCTTTCCTCACCATGGTTTCTCTGTTTGTAATCTTTCTTCATTTGTTAAAAATCTTGTGTCTTCTAATATAATTATATCTACATCACATGTATTACACTACTCCAAAATGTATATTTGTCTTACTAAATTCTTAATACTATTCATATTTACAGCAAGCACTCTAAAATTTTTGTTTTCTTTTTCCTTAGATTCATCGTTTCATAAGTCCATAGCTAGTTACTAGGCTAACTTTCTTAACAGGCTATTCTAAGCCTAGCCAATTTCCATCAAATCCCACAGGTGAAAATCAAACACTGTACCTTGTTCATAGGTTCATAGGTAAGTACTAGGCTATCTGCCCAGGGGCATTTATGAGCCTAGCCACAGAGTGATGGCTTTCGCCTCCCCATTAGATTAGTAACCAGGGCATCTGTCTAACAGGGCTCCTGAAGTGATCCCAGGGTAGAACTTATGATTACCCATCCACTCATCAAGATTTCTCTTGAAGAGGGTCAGAGAGGAGCTCTGTCGAATATGGATTGGGATTCTATTCCAGAGTGAGGGGAGTCGCTGGGACAGGAATCTATCCCTCCAGAATGTCCTGTTTATTGTTGTGCATAGGTTCAAGTCGCTAGAATGAGTGGTTCTGAGGGATCTAGTTTTTTTGAGGTGAAGCATGTCCATTAGTTCAGGGTTTGACATGGCTCTATAGGTCAGGCACAGGTCACCTCTGAGCAGACGGTAAGCGACTGAGAAGAGCTGGAGTTTTTCTAGTTGTGCTTCATAGGGTAATTGTTTAAGGCCCTTAATCCTCTTAGTGAGGTACTTCTGTGGTCTTTCTAGTTGTTGCATGTGTCTAGTGAGGTACATCCCAAATGGGGCATTGTACTCTATTATGGGCCTAATGAGTGAGGAGTAAAGGGCCACAATCACCTCCTTGGATCTGGATTAGAAACCCTTTGTGATCAGGTGTGCCACATAGAAGGATTTCCTGACCATTTTGGCTATGTGGTTCTCAAAGGAGAGCATGCTATCTACTTGAGTACCCAGGTCCCTAATTACTTCTTCTGTACTTAGTGGATTCCCATCTATGTGGTAGTTTGTAGGTACTTTGTTTTTTCCCAAATGAGATTACTCTGCATTTTTTGGCATTTAGCTTGAGGCCGTGACTTTGACACCAGCTGTTTGTCTCTGAGAGAGACCCTTTTGCAGGATGTCTGTGTCAGCAGGATAGTCAATTATTGCACCCAATGTACAGTCATCTGCGAACTTGGTTAGCCACAGTCCCTCCACATTTGCCTGTACTTCGTAGAAATATATACCGAACAGGAGGGGTCCCAGGACTGACCCCTGTGGGACTCCGCTTGTGACTGGTTTAGAGTCAGACATGGCACCTGTCACTCTTACCATGTGGGTTCTGTCTGAGAGCCAATTGGCAACCCATCTCATGACATGGGAGTTGATATTTAAGCTGGTGAGTTTGTATATGATTCCTGAGTGTGGGATGGTGTTGAACGCCTTAGCGAGGTCCAGATATGCTGTGTGGACCATCTTCCCTTTATCTATGGCCTTGGTGACTGTTTCAAAGAAGTCAACCAAGTTCAGGAGACAAGATCTACCCTTAGCAAAGCCGAACTCGGTGGGGTCCAGTGTCTGGAGGTTCCCAATGTCCCTGTTAATGAGCTCCATGACAATGCATTCCATGGCATTGCAGACCAAGCTAGTTAAGCTTATAGGGTGATAGTTCCCAGGGTCAGTTGTGGCACCACCTTTGTGGAGTGGTACGACTGTTGCTGTACGCCATTCTTTGGGTACATAGCCTGTAGAGAGGCTGAGTTTAAATAGTGTTTTGAGATGGGGGGGGGGTTTGTTCATGTTGAAGCTCGTGTAAGATACAACCTGTGATATCATCTGGTCCCATTGATGCTGTGTTTTTGGCCTTTGCAAGGGCTGTCTTTACTTGTGTGTCTGAGATATCTGGAGCACCACATTCTACTGGGATGGATGCTAGCCCCTTTGGTGGAGAGGGGGGGTGAAGTTTGCACTGAACTTGTCAGCCAGGATGTTGGCAATGTCGGTTGGTTCAGTGTATTTCTGGCCATTATGCACTAGCTCAGAGCATATCTGAGAGTTTGCCCCTAGACTCTTGACATAGTTAAAGAAGGCCTTGCGGTTATCCTTAGAGTCATTGGCTATTTTTCTTTAGAAGTTGGCCTTGGATGATTTAATGAGGGAGCGCAGTTTTTTACTTATGTTAATCAGAGATGCCTTCTTATTTTGGGATTTTGTTCTATCTTGCAGGAGTTTCCTCCTTCTGTTGTAAAGTTTATTTATGGCCAGGGTCCACCAGATTGGCTTCCTCTTTTTTGAGGAGTTGGTCTTGGTTTTACTTGGGATGGCTCGGTCCATGCATTCTTGAAGGTCTTCATAAAATGCACTCATAAAGGATTCTGCCGATGGGTCATCATTTTCCATTTGATTGGGAGCTTTGAAACTTCCCACCTTGGTCTTGAGGAGTGTGAAGTTGGCTTTAGAGAAGTTTTTTACCTTGATTTTCTTAACTGTGGGGGGGGGGGGTCAGGATGTGGCTGTCCAGTGTGATTAGTTTATGATCTGATCTTACCAATGATGAGTTTACCTCAGGTATGGAACATAGGTTCCCCATGTTGGTGATGACCAGGTCCAGTATGTTGTCACCTCTTGTGGGAGTGGTGACCAGCTGTTCCAGAGCGTTTAAGTTTATAAACTCACGGAAGCATTGGTCTAGGGCGTTTGAGCTTGAGTAGTTTCCCCAGCCAATGTTTGGATAGTTGAAGTCACCCAGTAGCATGGTGTTGGGTAGAATCTTCATACTTTCTAATGTTCTCAGGAATGCTGCGTGAGGGTCCTGAGACAAGGTGGGAGATCTGTAGCAAGCTATAAATTGAACAGTCAATTTACCCGCTGTCAATTGCACTTGGATGGTCTCATATTCCGCGTGCTGTGCTACTAGCCTGGAGGTGTGGGTGTTCTTGATGAATATGGACACACACCCTCCTTTTGTGTTCTGGTCCTGGCTTTGGGAGCTAAAGGTTTGGTAGGAGTTATAGCCTGGTAGTGCTGGGGTGCTCTCTGGAGCCTTGAACCAGGTTTCTGTCACTGCACATATGTCGATTTCTTCCATACTAAGGAGAGCCTTGAGTGCATGCATTTTGAGTTTTAGACTTCTGGCGTTGAGCAGCAGTGCCCTCAGTTTTTGTTTATTATTGTTGTTTATGGAGGCGGGTTTGTCTTTTGAGCCTTGCCTAAACAGGCAGTATTGGGGTGGCAAGAGTCTTGGCCAGTATTCGAAAGCCCAAGGGCGACAGGTGCAAGCCGTCTCTGGCGAAGCAACGTGGCTTGTCAAGCATGTCGTCCCAGGCTGACAAGTACTGGATCCCCTTTGAATGACACCAGTAGTTTAACCAATTGTTGAAACTGATAATTTTTTCTTCATATGCTGGCATCATTTTGGGTGAGGGCAGGATGCTACTCAGAGTCAGAGTCATACCAGCCTGGGCTACATGGTCAGAGAGCTCCTCAATGTCTCTTTTCATGTAGTAAAGGGAGGTACGTCTGAGGTAATTTACACCAACATGTACAATGACAGAGTCATATCTGTACTTGTTGTGGAGTGACCTGATTGCATGCGTTACGTGGCGGATTCTGGCACCCCACAGGCAGCTTACGGTAACCTTCTCCTTGTTCAGTCTAGTGAGTGGGACGTCTGTGTGCCTGATGATAGAATCACCAATTACTAGTGTGTTAGGTGTGTTATTTAGCCTTAGGGGCTGTTTTTGCTTGGCACACTGACGTTGTGACATATGTGTTACCTGGTTTCTGTTGTGGGGTGGGGGTTGCTTTGGTGTATGCTTAGGAGGTCTCTGTTGTTTAGTCAGGTTCTTATTTAGAGCCTCCGAGTATGTTTTTGCGTGTTTCTGAGAGTTGTTTGCTGGTGCAGCGATGGCTGGTCTATGTGAGTCTGGTAATGTGTTCTGGTAATGTGTTGCTAGTGTTGCCCTTCTCCTTGTGACTGGATGATCCAGTCGTGGGTTGAGAGAGCTTAGCCACCAGCTTGGCTGTGTAGCTGCATCTCTCACATATGTTTTGTGTTTTGAGTTTGTGAGTCAAACATCTTTTCTTTTTCATCGATTTCCTTTCTTTTTTTTCCATTTTCTAGTTATCACTTTAAACTTTCTTTTTCTGTCTTTTACCTTTTTACCAATAGATTTTTTTCTTACTACTTTACCATTTATGTCTTCTCATCACTTATTTCAGAATCTTCTTGTATGTCCTCTTTACTATTTTTTTCTCATCTAATTTTTCTTCTGTTTCTACTATTTCTAAAATTTCGTCTCATTGTTCATTTTTTTGTCTTTCTTTTTCTTTCTCCTTGTTGTTATTTCCTTTTACAATCCATTAACAAGTGTCCATTTTTTTAATATTTGAATTTCAATTCACATTTACATTCACAGTAAATATCAGTAATCAATTGTCATTCTTTTCCACAAAAAAAAAGAAAAAAAAAGTATTTTACAACATCCCTATTCCCCTCCACATCTATTGTTCTTCTCTTTCTGTTTTGACACAGCATTACAATCCCAGCTTCCTGTCCATAAACCCATTCATTTGGTCATAAACATTTGTAATGTCCAGTATTTCTTTACACAATGCTTTCAAATGTGCTTTCAAAGTCTTTTTTCTACCTCTGTTTGAAATTGTACATGAATCTTGATTTTTTGTTTCCCTGTTAAATGCTTTTATCACATAAAGGTTCCATGGGTTACAGTCTTTCTTTTTTTCATATTCTGCAAGAAAATGGTCCATTGGAAAAAAATAGATTCAAATATAATGTCACAAAATGTCTCTTTGTTAATGAATATAAATGCTCTTACCTCATGTGCTTTTATACCCACTGGAGCTATTAAATTGTCTCACACTTCATACCTGTCAATTTTTTTGTCTTCTTTACTTTGAATCCTTACCACATACTTTTGTTTTTTTTTTTTTCATTTGCTTCTGCCTTCTTTTCTGCTACTCCATTTTTGCCTTCTTTTTACTTTCTCTGCATATGTTTTCATTTCCATCTCACCACTGTTCTTCAGGATTTTCTCTGCATCTTCATTTTGTATTTTATCCATAATTCCAGTCTCTCTTCTAGTCAGGATAAAGGAAACAAGTCTTTGTGGGTTCTGTTAAAGCAGCTTTATTATGTACAAACACATCACGATTGAGGCTTAATAACTTTAGCCTAGATAAACTTATAAACAAACTAGATGTTACATGCATACATGCTCAGACTCTGGCTGCACTTTCAAAATGGAACTGAAGCTAGCACATGCTTGCTATTTATATGCACATGATGACTTTGAAATGCTTCTTAAAGATACAACACACACATACTTTTCTACATCCTCCCTCTTTGAAAAATAAGTCATACAATATTGACGACATTAATCGACATGCAATTAGTACAAATAATTCTCTGTCATGCAATTATACAAAACTAAATACATATAGACAATTATGTCCAGGTTGCTGTGTATTTCATACTAGGTCTGGAAATATGACCAAATCATGTGACATAGAAATTAGAATTAGGTCTAGTAACTGGGGCTGCCTCTGCCGAATGTCCAGTTTTAGGGACATCAGGAATGGAATAGAAGTTAAGACACATTCTGCAACTGGAACATTGTCTGGATTGCTCTGAGATTTAGAGTTTGTATCACAGGAATAATGCCGAGATATTAATTCTGGTATGGGAAGAAGATGTCTGTGATTTCTCCTGTACTCCACACCCTCAGATTCTATGAAGTAGGATCTTGGCTCGGTAAATATACATGTTACTTGACCAATCCAGTCGAAACCTTTCACCGTTTGTATCCTCACTGTCTCTCCTTCTTTCAATGGATGAAGAAATCTGCTTGATTTGTCTTAGTTGGATCTCTGGAAAGAACACTTTCTATATAATTGGGCTCTAATTGTTCTGTTGTTCTTAGCTTTAGGCCTCAACAAACTGGAACTAATAAACAATGTTGTTCTGGTTTGCCTTGATGAAGTCTCCAAGCAGGCAGCATGGGGTATGTTTCTGAGATTAAGTAAATTCAAAAAGACATCAGTATTATCACACTTTGATCTCTCAAGTAATTGCTTTGCACTCTGTACTGCATGTTCAGCTAGTTACTACTAGTAACATGTACAAAGTCCCATTCTTTTGCAAATTTCTGAAACAACTGACAGGTAAATTAGGTACCATTGTCAGAAATAACTTTGTGTGGACTACCATGGACTGAGAAATTATGTTTAAACTTGGTGATAGCAGTGGATGTTAGATTAGGTAGTAAATCAATCTCAAACCAGTTTGAATAAGAATCTACCAACACTAAGTAATGCTGATAGATTGTCTCGAATATATCAGTGGCTATTGTTGACCAAGATAGTTCAGGAACTTGACTTAACTGACCTGGTTCTTTTTGCAAATGCAGTTTAGTACTATTGCAATCTGAACAAGAAGAAAGTACTTTATCTATGTCTTTTATTAGAGAAGGCTAAAATACTAATTCTCTCATCCTTCTTTTGGCAGATTCATAACCTGGGTGACCATGATGCAAAATCTGGATTTATTCATGTCATAATGAAACAGGAACAACAATTTTAGGACCTTTGAAAATAATGCCATCTTCCATAAACATCTCACCTCTGTAAGGAAAATAAGTTTACACTTCAGGTTGCTTTGACAGCCATCCAACATCAATGTAGTGGTTGAGATTTTGCAAAATAGGAGCAGTCTTTGTAAGATGTCTCAGCTCATCGACTCTTGTGTTAGAAAAATTATGCACTTCCATGACATCAAAGTCAAAATTATTTATTTATTTATTTATTTAACATTTGTTGACCAGGAATGTCCGACTAGGTTCCACAGATCCTGTTTTCAGCGGAGGCCCAGGGAGAAATGCTCCAGAAGCATGTCTTTAGAATTTATTATTAGAAATTATTTCCATGAAGCTGTTCTGTTGTATTTCTGAGTGATCTGGATAATGTATCAGACAGATAAAGAAGTTTGCCTTTTGTATAGACCATTTTGAAGTTGTACTTTTGCAATTTCATTATCATTCTTTGTAATCTTACTGGAGCTGAATGCATAAGCTTCTTTAAAATAGTAACTGGTGATCACTTTCAATCTGAATTGCTCGACCATAGATATAATCATAAAACTTTGAACATGCAAATACTATTGCCAAAAGTTCTTTCTCAATTTGAGCATATTGCATTTCAGTTTGGGTAAGAGTTTCAGATGCATAGGCTACAGATCTGCCTTCTTGACGAATAGCTGCACCAAGACCAAGTTCAGAAGCATCAGAGGAAAGAGTTACTAGTTTATTGACATCATAGCAACTTAATGAAGATAGGGTAGCAGTTTTCTGCTTAAGGTTTTCAAATGTCTTCTGGTGCTGTTCCAACCAAGAACATATAACATTTTTGTGCATTAGCTCTCTCAAAGGCACTGTCAAGTCACTGAAGTCCGGTATAAACTTGCCTAAATAGTTGACCATACCAAGGAAATGTTGTAGAGTCTGAACATTATCTGGTGCTGATATCTCAAGAATGGCTGCTTGCTTGGACCGGTCTGGTCACAAGCTACTGCTAGTAAATATATAACCTACATATGTAACTTCTGGTAGTCTGAATTTGCACTTCAGAGGATTCAGCTTTAAGTTCACTTCACGTGCTCTGTCTAGAACTTTCTTAACATTTCTAAGATGCTCTGCTTCATCATTTCCTCCAACCAATAAATCATTTACTATTATGGCACAGGGATAACCTGAAAAAACTTGCTTCCTTGCATGGTGAAAGACTTCACTTGCAGAATTTATTCCAAACGGCATCCTGAGGAGTCTATATCTGCCAAATGGGGACTGGATGTAGTCAGTAATGAAGATTTGCAATCAAGCATCACTTGCCAAAATGATCTTTTTGCATCCAAGACAAAAAAAAAAGTGGCATTTGATATTAGAGCTGAGACTTCCTTGACTGTACACATTGGATGATGTGGTCTCTTTAATGTTTTGTTCAAATATCTTGGGTCAATGCATATTCTGATTTTGTCTGAGGCTTTTTTGTGGGCTGCTGCCATAGACGACACACATTCAGTTGGTTCTGTAAAAGGACAATTTACACCTTGCTGCACCATTTTATCCAGCTGAGCCTTAACTTTATTCTGCATAGCTATCATAACTTTTCCTGCCAGTCTGACCACTGGACTGATCTCTGGATCATAGAATACACAACTGGAAATTTACTCAACTTGTCACTGAAAACATCAGCATACTCTGAGAAAATAGCTTCAGTAAAATTGGAAGTAGGACATGTGGTTATATGATGAACTCCTTTAGTAAAAGAAAGCAAATTCATCCTTAAACTGTCTCTGACACCCAATAATAACTTCACAGGTCTTCAGACTACGTGGAATAACAAACTGCAATACTTCATAGCCAAATAACATGAAAGCACTACTGAGCCTTCGGTTTGAATTTCTTCACCTCCATAAGCAACACGTTTCACACAACTAGCAACAGTGAGTTGTTCATTAGTTGTCACCTTAGCAACTGTGTCGGCTGACATTTCATGTTGAGCCAGTGTCTACTTTAAGTTTGGAGGATTTACCATTGATCTATACAGTACAAAACACTTCATTCTTTGCCAACAAATGTACTGCATCAACCTTTTCACCAATTACTGGTACAGCATCTATGTAAAAAGTAGAATTGCAGCTCTCTATATGCTCAACTTGCTTTTTTGAGTGACCCATCTTTATAACTGTGTGAGGTTTACTTGAGTTGCAAAACATGAAAATGGTTCAATTTTTTACACTTGTGGCATTGCTGACCAAATGCTAAGCATTTTTCTCTTTTAGACTCATGATTGCCACCACAATTGTGGCAGTTAACAATAAACCTGAATTTCAGTTTTGCTGACTCACCCTTGTACTGCACTGAGCATGTCCTTTCCTTGTAACTTGCTGGAAAACTACAGGATCTCCCAGAAAAAACTCACAGGGATAGCAACTGTCTTGTGCTTAGGCCTGCTTCTGTCAGCCATATTTTGCATGCTGTCTACATTTGCTCTGGAGCCTGCTGAAATCATGCTCTTATCACTTGCAAGCTTATTTGTTTGCCTTTCTGTAACTTCATGTATTTGACAAATGCCCATAGCTTTGCTCAGTATTAAATCACTGCCATGAAGCAAAATCTTTTTCATTGCAGTGCTATTAATACCACAGACAAGCCTGTCCTTTATTACCTCATCTTTTAAGTCACCAAACCGACACATTTAAGCTTTGTTTCTTAGGTCAGTAATGTAAGCTAGAAAAGTTTCCCCTGGTTTTGATCTCTTGTGTAAAACAAATGCCTTTCTAATATAATATTTGTCTGGGGGCTACACATTTCCCTGAACTTGAGCTTCAAACAGAGGCTTCACTTGATTAAGCCTGTACAACAATATGACGGTTTCCTTCTTCTCCCTCAAATAATACTGGTGCATACACAAATGAATGCTCTTTTTCAATAGCCTCTGTCTCAGCTAGGTTTAGCAAAATGAATGCCCTGGTGCATGCAACTTTGTCAGAATAAGCTGCTTGTATAAAGATATCATATTTTTGCTCAAATATTCTCCAGTTCTTTGCAATATTCTGATCAAACATCAATGGTGATTGTTTGTGAAATCTGTCTGCTATATTAACATGCACCATTGAAGGCTTCTGCAAATATGCATGAACACACACACATATACATATGCCAGAAATTTATGCCAGTACTTGAAACTATGCACAATGGCACAACAAGCCTCTGCATAACTGAACTTTGTGAAATAAGTCTCTTGGGCACTGTAATACTCTTGAAATCACTGTACTTTAAGAAATCACCTCTTATCAGTGTAAGAAGCATTTCAAAATGTTCAGGCAAAATATCAAGACACTGAACCACACAGCCTCAGAATGTAATATGTATTGTAAAAAAACAGAGTAAGCACTTTCATGATAAAATATCACTTCTTCAGACTGTCATGTTATAAATCAATTAACTAGTTAAACATTCATTCAGCCTATCAACTGAAAGTAATTTCAAGCATCCAATAGAAGCAATCACTCTATCAACACAGATCTTAATGAATCTATAAATAAATATAATGCTGAAAATAAAATACTAAAAATAAGCAACATACAACTCACAAAATTTTAAATAAAATTTGAGCCCGAAGAAAAGGTTTTAAAGTCACAGTATCATTAATCCCTGGTGGCCTATCTGCTCTGAAATGCACTATCCATTTTTGTTCTGCCATTTCTGTTTTATTGTTTAAATCTCCAACCCTTATATTTTCTTTCAAAACTTCTAATGCAAAAACCTAAGCATATGCTGTGGACCTTCAGTCATAAGATGTCTTGCTAAAGCGTTACTTTCTTTTTCATTTCTAATGCCCCTAACATGTTCCAATATACATTCTTTAAGTGAGTGATTAGTCTTCCAAATATAAAAAAATTGCAGAGCTCAAAGTAACTAAAGTAAACTACATTTCTGGTCTTGCAATCATCATAAAACTTACATTCAATAGCTACATGTATTCCGGAATGCATATAGCTAAAACCTAGATGAATATAATTACATCCAGAACAGCCTCTGCAGGGGCATATCCCATGTCTCTGGGAGTCTATCATCGGTATATATTCGTGAGATTTATAACACAACTGTTTCTTAAGTGACAGATTGTTCTTAAAGAAAGGTAAGGTCTATCATTCACAAACTCCCTCAATTCATCAGATGCCTGTAATATATACCAGTTATTTTTAACAATGTCACAAAAACATGTTAACATCACTAGAATATGTCATGGGGACTCTAATCTTATCTTGCACTTTGCATTGGCTCACTTCGTCATTAACTATGTTATAAACCAGAAAAGTAGGGTTTAACTTTAGTCCCTCTTTCTTTCAAAGATCGATGAATACATGCATCTATTTCCTTCTCTGAATGACTCCTAACTAAAAAAAATTCATTTTTAAGTGTCTGTAAATCTGTTACTAATTGTGTATCATCATTATGCAACCTCATTACCCTTAAAAGCTGTCCTATTATAACATTTTTAGGCACATATGCATACTGCTTTTATGCAGGATACTATTTCTCCTACTAGGTTTCCTATGCAAGCCAGTATGCAGAGATTCAATCTCTGTTCTCTTAACTATGACATCAAGGAACTGGATCTCATTTCTAGAATACTGACTCATAAACTTTAAAAAAGGTATTGTAGCATGCAAATACTCCACAAAATTATTGAGTGACTCACAGGGCCCATCTTACAGAAAAAAATATGTCATCCATGAATTGGGTATACCAAACAATATGTTTACAAAAATCATTATCATACAATACTCAGATTTCTTCCCAGTGTGCCAAAGCTAGGTTGATGTAACTGTTGCTATGCAATGAAAAACAAAAAAATGGACAACGCACTTTCTAAGCATGTTTTAGACAACACAGGACATAGTTTCTCCTTTATGGGAATTGACGGGGTGAAAGTAGGGGTTAGGGGGGGCCCCCAATCTCTCCTTTTAGAATTAAAGGAATTAGAATGGCAGCTCTTATTGAACGCCTTTTCACCACCCGGTCTAAATGACATGTGCAATATATCTATTATTCTTAAATACAAAAGTTATCTAAGAACTTGATACTATTTCCTTACGTAAGAAATTTTTTAAAAAAATGTAGGGGAAGCTTTGTATATATATAAAACATTGTGTGAAAAAAATTCCCCATATAGGAACTATTGGTCCCTTGATGGCATTAAGTAATTTTATGTGTATCCTTATTATGTGGATGGTTTTACTATGAGGATGGTTAGTATGTTTTTCTTACAAAGTAAATGTCTAATACTCTATAAAGATATTACTTAGGGTTTAGTGTTTAAGTAATTTGTATGTTCGGGTTGGTTTGTTTTAAAAACACCTTTGGGAACCTTGCATATTTTTGTTTTGAAGTTACTACTAGACATTATGTGGTCATTAATTGTAGGTTTTATTGACATTTAAACTATAAAATAAAAATGTCGTTTGTTGCCTACATACATCCAATCTATAGGGTGAAAAATTTTAGTTTTTAATACATATCATTTTAATTTACATAGGTTTTAAACCTTTGTTTTTAAATGTTAATTTTGTGTCCAGGAAATGACATCATGTTTATTGCATATAAAAGTTATTTGGCGCCAATTTTGTATTGTCTGATGAAGCTCTATGTGTTGGCTAAGAGCGAAAACGTCTATATTAAAAATACGTTTACATTTAGTTTGGAGTTTCTGGGTGCCTGCTTCGTTTGTTTTTGATGTAACTGTTGGCACAAGCTGTGCCCATAGCCATGCCAACCTTCTGAAGATAAAACTCCTCTTTAAAATAAATACATTGTTCTGCAAAATGATGTCTAACAGCATGCAAATCAAGTTCACCTTATCATTTGAAAAAACCTGCCTTCTATTCAAAAATTCTCTAATATTGTCTATCCCCATGTATTCAAGAAAACTGTAAAAAGTGACTGAATATCTATGGTCACAAAAATATAATCACTTGCAATATTAGATAAATTACTAAATAGTTCATTCAAAAAATACTTTGTATCTTTCAACACATTACTAACAGTATCCAAAATAGGATCCACATAAATGAATAATGGTTCTGTTACCCACCCTATACTAGAGACTATAGATCTCATAGGTGGGCTAGCCATATCCTTATGTACCTTGGGTAGGCCATAAAGTATGGGGACAATGGGATATTCTACACTAAAATATTTAGTTATTTGCAGTTTGTTGCCAGGATGATCCATTGGGTTACTAGGAGCCTGTTTTCAATGGGGTCCTTGGAAGAAAAGCTCCAGTGAAATGAACAAAGCAAATAGAAGTTAGTTACAAAGCAAGTTAAAACAATGGATAGTACAGTAATACAAGTAATAAATGGCACTAGTAAACTACAAAAACAAGCATTCTTTAAGAAGAAAATAAAAGTGTTAATCAATTGCATTTAGGTACAAAATCTGTTGATTGCAATAGATGCTTATCAGAGTTTAGGAGTCATAGTAGGACATTTGCAAGTTTACTGAATCTTGGGGAGTAGCTTAAGTTGGGGGACTTTATGCAGGATGGGAACAGGAGCATTCCCATTGGGAAGTTAGATGGGAGTGGAGTAAGGTTTTGAAGGAAGAGAGGTTTCTAGTAGTATGGATTAGTGGAGGGGGAGAATTCCACAGGGGTGAGCTAGGGAGAAGAACAAAAGATGATTACCTGGTGGGCGGGAGGGTTTGTGTAGTTCTATAAGATTTTGGGAGTTAGATCTTAGGGATCTATTGGGCTGGTGCATTTTAAAAGTGGTGGCAAGGGAGGGGCAGAGAGAGGGGTTAAAGATACATTTGTGGGCTTGGGTGAGTTGGATTATAGGTGAGGTAGTTGGGTAGTTCTAGCCAATTTAGTTTGTAAAGGGCAGTGCAGTGGTGTGTGAAGGATCGCTGTCCAGTTGCAAACTTTGAAATTTTATATTAACAGAAGGATAGTTTAGCTTTCAGGGAGGATTGTAGGTTAGTAAGGAAATCAAATTAGTCATAAGCAAATCAAAACCCAAAAATGATACCTTCCCCATCAAGCCATTAACAAAGATTTTAGATACTCACAAATAAACAAAAGTGTCATCTAAATGTTTCTACATCTGTTGGTAATAAAAGTCTTTATCCATTACTATGATCCCACCTCACTGTACTGAAAGAAATCACCTATCAGTGTAAGAAATATTGCTGCACTCATTCATTTTTTCACATTAGAAATGTCATTAAGATTGACTCCTAGCAATTTTGGTTTATTTAAAGAAGATCATGTCTATTAAATCTTGTTGACTTCTTTGAGAGGGTTACAAAAGCTGTCAACAATGGTTATGCTGTTCATACAGCTTACCTTAATGCACCCAAAGCATTCAACACCATACCTCCTGGTGAAATGTAAGGAAACAATCAACCTTAAGCATAGATCCTTACATAGCAAGATGGATTGTCAGCTGTCTGAATGACAGAATCCACATAGTTCATGTAGTAAGTGACACTTCAAATAGTTCCAACATAACTAGTGGAGTCCCACAAGGGTCTGTGCTGGGTCCATTCCTGTCTGGCATTCACTTCTCTGACTTGAAAAATGATAACTAGGACCTCAGGTTAACCAAATCTGCAGACTGCGAACTCTAGTAATTATCAAAACCCTATCAAGTATCTGCAATCTTCAGAAAGAACTTACCTTAGTTAATACCTAGTGTATGGAAAATGGGCTTAAAAATCAATAAAATGTGAAGTATTGTTTCTTTTGGAAAACAGGCGTTACCCATGACATACAATATACTATATGTACCATGATGCATAGTATAGATATGGCTGCACTATGATAAATAACTCTCTGCAGTGCAAGAAACACTCTACAATGGCTGCACTCTGGAAATATACACACCCAGGACAAGAAACCTTTCAAAATGGCTGTATTTTGACTGTACTTTACCAAATAATTGCACTTTGCACACAAACTCTTTGGAATGAATGCATAGTAATAAGCAAACCCTGTAAGCACTTTCACACACTGTGAGATACTTTAATTAAATCTAGTTATGCCCTGAATACAATGTGAAATAGTAGTTATGCCAAAACCCAGTACTTTGCCAAAAACATGCAGTTGCCTTGCTTTATTTATGCTTAATGTGCCCTTTTTTGCCTTTATTATATTCGTTTTGCTCATTTAATCTTTTTCCATGCCCATTATACTTTTCTTGTGCTCGTTCTACTCTAAACATGTCCGTTTTGCTTTAAATATGCTAGTTTTGCAATTCTAAGGTAATTGCAAACTTAACTTTAAACATTTCATTTAATTAATAAACTTTTCATGTCAGTTGCTTGTTTAATAATGTGATTCATGCCCTTGTAATACTCCATTTTACCTTTTTTATAAAATAAGTAATTCATGCAAGTTTTCATTACCTTTGGTTCATTGCTGGCCCTTTCTCATGATTATTTCTTTTAGTTTACCTTCACTGTTAACTCTGCACCTAGTAGCCTTGAAAAGCAGTCTCTAGAATCCTGGTTCTGACACTGTGTCACTCATCCATGATAAAGTAGACGCGTCTTTGTGGGTTCTGGTCAAGCAGCTTTATTATGTACAAACACATCAAGACTGAGGCTTAATAATTTTAACTTAGATAAACTTTATAAACAAACTAGCTATTGCACTCATATATGCTCACTCTCTGGCTACACTCTCAAAATGACACTGAAGCTAGCATGTGCTTGCTAATTATATGCACATACTGACCTGGAAACTCTTCTTAAAGATACAACACACACACACACACACACACACACACACACACACACACACACACACACACACACACACTATTCTACAATTCACCATTCACTCCCCCAGAAAACATCTTTCTGTATAGATAACTGGCTCACAGGCATGACCTAGGAAGTTAGGATTGGATGGACCACCTCCACAAAAAGGACATACGCTAGTGGAGTTCCCCAGGGCTCTCTGCTATTTTGCTCCTCTTTGGCATCTTTTTTTTCAGACATCAAGGCTAATGTCAAGGGCCTCTGGCTTACAAAGTATGCAGATATTGCAAACTTGGAGCAATCACTGAAACCCTCCAAGATAATAACATCTTACAGGAAGATCTAACACAGACAAATGACCTGTGCCAAAGCCAAAGCTTAAAACTGAATGACAAGAAATACATAATAGTCTCAGTTGAGAAGCTGGCCACTCAGGAGAAACAACTTCATTGATTAAAACACCCCTAAAAGTAGACACAGTAGTCAGGGATTTTTTGATTCATGTAGTTAGAAACATGTCTTTTGACTAGCATGTGTCTAAGGCAGTAGGAAAATTGTTCTATGCCACTCAACTTATAAATAAGGGCATGGCATTTAGGTCCAAGGAAGCCATTGGACCACTGTACTCAACCCTTATCAAACCCATCAGTGAGTATAACACCCCCTTCTGTATGTACCTGACCAGGCACAAAAAAACAAATGGAACATTCACAGAGTTTCTTCACAAATAGAATACATGGGGTAAATGCAATCTCCTGTGCAGATCACCTCAGCTCCCTGCTTCTATACTCTTTTTCCTACATACTTCTGAGAGGTGATTTTTGCCTGGTGTACAAGGCATCCTTAGATCCTGCTCTGATGGACCTTTTGCACATCTGTAAAATGAACAGCACCAGAACTACAAATCTAAGGTTTTTAAACTTTGCTTGCAACTTAAATATGACATGTTGTTGTGGCAGGTATGTATCTAAGAAGATCCCTGTTCTTTAGAAAAGGGTTCAATCCATATGAAAGAGAAGCCTTACCTAACACTATTGAAGTGCACATTGATCAGTGAGAGGGAAATTGAAAATTCATCCCTTGTCTGACACCTACATCTCTGATGGACAGAAGCAGACATTAAATCATGCCCTAACATATACTCCTCAAAATAACCTCTAAGGTACAATGTCATGCGGGATACATTTGGGCTACACAGCTATGTTTATAAAAGCCCCAGTGGCCATTATCTTAGTATATACTTTTGAACTTAGGAACATTTAATTATACCTCTTATACCACGTGAAAACTTTTAAATTGAAAGTTTTGTCAAGTAGTATATTTGTGACATATGGGTACTTAGCATGCTCGGTTGTGCACTATATCAGGGTAATCTGTAGTAAAACTTGCAACTACAAGAAATCATAATTTCGTTTTCATCTCTGTGTATTTTTTTTCCTGTAGCAGTATTATGTTTTGCAGGTAATTATGCATTTCTTTATCTTTCTCCAATGAATGATTGAGGCATGACTGCTCAAAGAAACTTTAAAAGCTAACATGCAACATCTCTGCACAGACTAAAAAAAATATTTTATTTGCATGGCCTCCTACCCCCCCCCCCCCGCAAACCAAACTTAACTAGACCAACTCATTGGCCACATTGCAATGTGGAAAGGGAGAACCCCCCTCATAACAGTACACAACAGTTTCACACAAATGCTGATTTTGCTGTAAAAAAGAAGTTGTCCAAGAAAAAGGAAATTGACCAGGTGTGGTGAGGCAGTAAATTCATATTCATAGTTATACATTTGCTAACAAGAGTAGACCACTGATGACATTTTACTTTCATTAGGCTCAGCTCAGGATTTACAACTTCCAGTATTCACTGCAAATCCAGAAATATAATATCATAAAAACAGATAACCTTGTCTAATTTAAGTGACCAAAAGCCTTTCACAGAGAATATTTATATAGAAATGTTAATAGATATATAGATCATTGATACTCATCCTGTAGATTTTTCCAGTCTCATTAGGAAGGTGTAGAATATATGTTTCTGCAGGTCCTTTATATCCAACAATATAAAAAAAACTATGCAAAGCACAGTAGTGCGATGACAAGGCAACACTTGGAGTGACCTGCATTGTGGTGCAAGTTATTTTGCTGAATTTCTGGTGTAAAACTTACATAGACATCAGCAATGTATTATTTGTTTTGGTGTCATCTAGGTGTGCATTTAAGTGCTCAGCACAGGTGAAAGTATGGGGGGTTATTACCATAAATAACAGAACACATCAGTATAACAGCACCTCTCCATACACTGGGCACATAAAAGAGACTGGAAAACACAGATAATGTGCAGTGTTTGCAGTAGCTCAATTGAACATAAAACTACACAAAGAACCTACATCAGAATAATGGCAAAGGTAGTGTGATTGCAATATTGCTAAATAAAGACTATAGAAAAAATATTGACTATAACACAAAAATCTCAGAACTGATAGGCTGCTAAGGTGTTACAGGATCTAGACTGGGAAAATTGGATATAGAGGATAACAAGGGTGCACCCATCTTTGACATAAGGTCTTGGTCTGGCTGACTCTAGAAGTGGTATTTATTGCTGAAGAGGTGTACAATGCACATCATATGCACTGAGGCCACGGGCATGGAACTACCTTGTCACATGGTGGTGTAATCCCATAGATGAATCCATAGCATGCTTTAGTCTCTATACAGGTGTACATGTCAGCTACCTGAGGAGGTGTTGTGGCTTTACAAAGAAAAAAATCAAATGACTTTTAACTTTTCTCGACTTAAGGTAAGTAATCATTATCCACAGACATTCCCAGACCAATCAATTATAGTTAAATTGTTGACTGTGTCCTTTTTTAAATGTCTGAGTCAAAATATTAATAGCAATAACAATGAGCAAAGTTACATATTTCATATTATTTAAACATCGACATGCAGTAGCCATTCTATAGTATTGCAACTTAATTCACACACGGATCCACATTACTCCTGCAAAGACAGATTAAAGACACCTTAAAAATTATGGTGAAACTATAAGGTATTTTCTTTTACAGGTTGTCTTAACCCCCACCAGCAGTCATATACACACTGATGACTGTGTGCACCTCTTATTGTTATGAAGAAATAAATTACATGTCCTTTACTGGCAGCTTTGGATGAATGGCATGGAATTGTATAAAGATCAGTAGCATCACACTGTAAGACCCAGGCATGTATACCACAATTTAAATAAAAAAGTATTTATAATGAGACCCCAATAAATGTTAAGTAACTGGTAATATATGCAAAGGCAATATGTACAATTTCTGCAGAAGCAAAAGTCATGCAAATAATTCCACATTAAAGCAAACTGTTAATGCAGACTTTGCTGTTGGCAAACAACTTTACATTTTCAGTGCTTCATCAACAAATGCAGTGCCTGCATTCTCTTGAAGAAAAAAATTTACCTGTGTTGCATTACAAAACTGGTGTGCTGATGACTGATGATATTGCCATCAATTGTCCTAAACTGGATCAGTTATACAATAGGCAGTGGCTAGAAGAAAAAAAGCAGGTTCATAGTTAGTTACTAGGCATGTTGTGCAGGAAACCATCAAAAAGTCTAGGCCAAATTCTCAATTGTATGTTCTTGTTCAGTGGTTATTCAGTAATTAAATGAAACTCCATATCTTGGCAAATGAAGCAGCTCATTAACAAGTCAAAAGTTTAGTTCTCTATGGTAACTGACAGGTCGCATATCACCTTTTAACTAAGTACAGAAATACTCTACAATCAGATCTTATAGGAAAGGGTATATCACGGTAATACGCAATGACTGCATAATGGATACCGAAGATCAGACACTTCTAAACATCACGCCAAATAATGCAGACTATATAACTCGATAAATGTCAACCCTTTCAGAGTTGTTAGAGGCTGTAATGAAGATGCTGCAAAACACTCTACTAAAATGTAACATATTTATTTTTTGTTAAACAATCCATACTTATTACTGAATTCATACATTCTTCAGTGCAACAAATAAAGTAAAACAATTAATGACAATACAGATGCTGCAGCAGCTTTTGTTCAATAGTCATATAAAAATGGGGTAGTGTTTACATGCAGGATATGTACATCTCATGTTTGACTTCCTTATGTTTTCTTGGACATCACTCACTACAGATCTGACCTATCTGAATGTCTCATAATGTCATAGTGTTGCAGAATACACCCTACAGAGTCACCAGAGCTGGATTATTATCAAATGGGTTCCTTTGCAGAGTAATGAATTAGGCCCTCATCAGCCATATCAATATCACATATCAATATCCCATTACTTAACTGTATCTCCTCCATTACCATAAATTTGTTTTGCAAGTTGGCATAATGGTTAAGCCATTTACTTTACAGATACA
>NC_056733.1:1719498794-1719511294 GCF_019279795.1 Protopterus annectens | reverse complement strand
GTCAGTTAAGCGAGTTCCATTCTACTGCAAACGTGTTCCTTCCACATGCTGTAGTCGGTGAAGTAGGAAATCTCTGTTTTCAAACCTGTATTATTTATCAGCCATTTCAATGATGAGGCTACTTAAGTCCACCAAACCTGTTTCTAACCTTCATAATACTGTCATACATCCAAAAAATAACAAAAAAGGTAACGCCGAAGAAGTAGTAGTCCTTCACCAAAAGGAACTGCAGTATAAAGTAATCCATTCCACAGAATATACGCTAACTCCTGCACTCCTTTCAGCCCAACACCCGTACACACATGCAACTACTGCGATCACTGAATTCAATGCTTGAAGTCTTTAAAGGACACAGGGGTGGCTCATGCCATCGGACTGCCGGACTGCAGCCCCCTCAGCAAGAAAAGGAAAAAGAAAAAAAAGTACTTTTTTATTTTTACTGTCTGTCTTTCGTTTCATCTCTGTCAGCCAGCTGCTTGCTTTACACCGACTGATGAGCATGCACACTGTCAAATTCCGGGTTGAGGCAGTTTTAAAAAAATCAGTTTTTTTTTTTCTCTTTCTACTTGGAGCTGCAGTCTGGAGAGCCAATCAGGGTGATGCCCAGCAGTCTATGTGGTTCCAAACCGCATAGAATTGGAAGGGGTTCCCACTGCCACGTCCGCAGGCACGTACATGACGTGGATGGGATAAATGGCTGCTGACTGGTTCTCGCTCTCTTCCCGGGCTTTATGTGCTGGGAAAAGAGCGAGAAGCAAACAGTTGCAGCCAGTTTTGGTTGTGGACTTGAGCCTTGAGGATGTTATTGACTAAGTGCTGGATTTTTTTATTGCTTGGCATTGGTGGCCTATTTCGTTCGCTGGCTGAAAGAAGTACTTTCTTTTCTTCTTTCTCTTGGTATGTATATTGTCAGTTAGATGATAGATCTACTATGAGACCAAGTTTTTATTTGTTATATGATTTTTTGTTATTTTTGTGGCTGTGCATATAATATAGTTTGTTTTGTAAACTAATTCCATTTTGGTCCAGTGAGTTTAGGAATTAAGTTGGGTGGAAGAAATTTAGCTTTCAGAACTTGGAGCACATGTATTAGGGTTCCTGGTTGTGCCTTTGGGATTGCAGGGTGTAGTACGTGCTTGTAACATGGCTGTATTCTTAAATGGTGTCTTTAGTCAAGGTTATAAGTGGTATTCATAGTCCAAGTATTTGCATTTGTGCAGCAGTCATCTGCAAATAGCACAGCTATGCCTGTATGCAAATATAATGAGTGCAAGCTATTTGTGATGACTATGGTGGAGCAAAAACATATGTGAAGAAATCCTTACTTTTGTAAAATGCTTAAAGTAGAAAATATTGTTTTTTATTTGAAACTACTATGTTAAAATGTAAAGTCTCAATTGATTTGGGACTTTTTCAGATATTATGGACAAGTGCGGCTTTGAGCAAGTCCACTAGAAGTACTGATATGCAGTTAAGACAAGTGACACACAGCATAATTATTTATAATGAGTTTTAAGATTGCCAGACTTCAAACGTGCACAGAATAATGGTGATAATTCCACAAAGTGTTTCATTGTCTTTTATTTTACAACTATTATGGCAAAAGGACTATTGTGGCCCAGAGTGGTGTCTACTCAAGCAAAGCAAGATATATATATTCATAGATATGTCATTATGGATACTTTGCTTTTGCTATAAGTTGTTGATATTAAAGATATTTGTGCTAGTATACTTATCGGAAAAAAAAGTTCTGTGGCATGACTTTTGAACATACTAGTGATGTAGAGACTTTTTTGAACAATTGTGAAATGAAAACATGTTAACCCTCAGTGTAATTATGTTTTCTGTGGTCTGAATATGTCACACAAGAGGTGTTTCTACTTGCAGTTTGGTACTGTGGACATTAATGAGACTGCAGACAGATCATATCTTTCTAGACACTGCTTTACATGAAATTAAAAAAAAAAAACAGTTTGATGATAGAAATATCTGATCTCTGGGGAATTGAACTTTTACTACAAAAGCAATTGTTAGGGATATTATAATGGATATTTGTAATGTTTCTATTAATGGCAATATTGGGGAAAGTCTAAGAATTAATTTTAATTGCAGCTCTAGTTATTAGTGATTGCGATAAGCGCCAGTGTTCTCAATGTGGAGAATTTTGTCACTCAAGGGAAACATTGTGATATAACTTGTACGAAATGTAAGCTAACAGGTCATTTTTGGTTTGACTGACCTCAAATGTTAAAGTTAGAAAAAGGTAACTTTTTTTTTACCTGTATTGAATATTCCCAATACAGTGATTAATAAAGTGTCTTCTAATAGTTTTAGAGGACAGGAGCTTGGCCCTCACAGTTCTGGAATCTGATGGAAAGTACACTGATTTACTTGTTAGTAGGGCTTAAATGCTGATGTAAGCAATGCTAATCAAGCAAAAACTACTACCATTGCTAAAAGAGTAAAAAGGCATAAAGTGAAACAAGGGGATGAACATAGTAAGAGAGGTGAGGGCTGAAATTTGTTACTGCAAACTGAATGCACATAGCATTAGTAATGAGATATATAGATATACTGTTATAGAATATTTTAGGTAGATAAAGGCTGATATTGTTTGTTTGTTAGATGTCAGTGCTTTGACAGTTTGTCAGAAGTATTAAATGGAATCTGATTGGGAACACAAAGCTTTTTGGACTTCTGGTTAGGCACTTTGAAGTGGAATTTCTGTGCTTTAATGTTCTTTTTTGAATTATTTGATTTAGTTGTTGTTGAACCTGAGTGTTTACCTGTGTGTGATTTTAAAGGCAATTGGGCCAGATTCATTAACTTATACACGATCTGTGTTCAAGAATATACCCACCACTTTTTTAATACTTTCTAATCACTTAGAAAGATTACACTAAGTGTACATGTAGTTTACACATTGTGGTAACCTTTATGACTCCCCCTCAATATTTAAGGCTACAAGAAAATAATTAAGAAAATCAAAATTAGGAAGAAGAAAGGAGTTATGCGTATGTTGTCTATTCACTCAGAATAGAGTACACTTAGTGTAGGCATTAATAAAATCCAGGGATTTTCTTCTGGGTTTCCATTTGTATATAAGCCCCTTAACAGTTTGATAGAAAAGAAAAACATCTTTTCAGAAATTGTCACCTTTTGTTTTTATTAATTTCTATATTATTCTGCTAGGAGATTTTAGTTGTCACATATAGCCTCATGTGGGAAAGAAAAATAATTTAATTCTGGAAAGTGGTCATTTAATATTAAATCAGTTTAAAGGATATACATATAGGCGGTGATATTTGTAACGATTTTTGCATACTCTGATGGCATGGCATTGGATCATTTTGATGTAATCTACTTACTTTTTACTGGTCATGCTACATTTTCTTCTACTACTTTTTCTCTTCATTCTGTTATGCTGGGTAAGGGTCTTCATAAATTCTATGCATAGGTGACTAATACTGCTACCTGGGTTACTGAGCTGAAGATTTTATGTTAACACCATCTTAGTATCCTTTCATTTTATCCTCCTAAAACTGCACGTTGCCAATTCAATAAAGCCTACACAGTTCAAAAAGACCATGCTCATGTTGCTGCATGACGTGCACTCAATAGCACACCATCTTGTATTCCATAAGTGGCTCTACACCTTGCTGACTGTTTTGATATTCATTCACTTTACCTTCATTACTAATCACATTATTACCATTAGCACAGGTGTAACATATATTTGCCCTATAAAGGTGTGTCACTGTTGTCCTTCCTTCAGTTATATAACTGTAGGGAGTACCTTTTAAACAAAGGTGCATAACAGGCTTAAAGTTACTGCATCCATAGGTATGAATACATGCATCCAATGTGTGCCATAGTTGCTGCTAGTAGCCTAGTACTGTTGCCATGGCTAACTCTACATTAATGAAAAGTGAGGGATAGGACTGTATTTTGACAATGGCAATCAGTATCTGTCATTTGGTACAGGTGTTCACAGGAAGAAATATGCATGCAATGGAAGTACAACATGAACTGTTCAAATGGAGTCAGCATTTTCCTGTGAGGAACGTCACTATTGCCTCCTCTTATACAGTAGGCTTTGTCCCCAAACCCCCTTACTAATTATTCTTACCTCCAAATCACCATAAAGGAAGTGTAAGACTAATTACCTCTTCCTTTTTTGTATTTGTATATATATTTGTATTTGTTTATATCACCCTCCCCATCCAACCACTACCTTTCTTTCCACTCCACTAACTACCTTGATTATAGCAAGCTCAGATGCTCATAAGCCAGTACTTGTTATACAGCAGGAACTTCTTCTTGTAACATTTATTAATGTCTGTTATGTACTTCACAGATAAAGATTCTAGTTGTCTACTGATGTACTATGTTCTTCATCTGTAAATATGTTGTAAGTAATTGCTATGTAAATTGTTAATCGCTATGTAATCCAATGTAACTACTGTCTGTTTATTTTAACTGTGGAGCTTTTCTCCCCGGGCCTCCACTGAAAATGGACCTACGTCCAGTCGGACACTCCCAGTCAGCAAATATAAATAAATAGATAAATAAATTTGGTTGACAATTTCCTTGTCTGAATATTTTTTCCTGCTGGCAGTAGTATATATACCACATAAAGGAAGATCTACTTTAAGAATCTTAGGATGTTTTCACTCTTCCTTCCTGGCAGATGGCTGTTCATATGATAATAAAGCAATAATATGTAGAATTGCATACAGAAAGAGTCTTGGTACCAAAACTGCTCTTGTTAGCCTAAACATAATTTTTGATAATACTAATCAGGGCCTTATCATAGGTCTAAGGCATTTGCTCTTGTCAGTAATGGTGGTCTGCTGGACCAAATTCAAAAGATGGGTTTCCCCAACCAGTACTTTGTCATGTTATACCTACGTTTAAAACCATTCCCCAAAAGATTACATGTGATAGTGTAGTTTTAAACCCTCTACTACAAATCAGGGTCCTTCAGAGCTCAATAGTAAGACCCACACTTCAAGTTTGTTTTGAATAATATCTTACAAGTCAGTGGATACAGCTTAAAATGGTATGGTAATGAATCAGCTAGTCTGTGATCAAGATTATCTGTCTCAGAGGTTCAAGACACCACCAAAAGTGTGTTTCAGAGTACTGAACAAAGGGCAAACTGGTGATCCTTAAACACAAGGTCATGACATATGATAGGTCTGTTTTGTGGTTCCCTGTATAGATTCAGTAAAAACAGCACAATTGAAAATAGTATTATTGCAGTATGTGTTTTGGTGCCTCATTAAGAAGCTACATCTGATTTCCCAGATTTTTACCAACATTAGTATGTCTACTTCTCAGCTACGTCCAAGCTGCTACTTGTACAGGACAAGCCTAAAAGGAAAAGGCACAGTAACATCAGAACTACAATTGTATATCTACCTGCGCAGGTACTGGTGTGTGTGTGTGTGTGTGTGTGTGTGTGTGTGTGTGTGTGTGTGTGTGTGTGTGTGTGTGTGTGTGTGTGTAAGAAGGTATCTTTTTTTTTTTTAAAACAAGTTTATTGTTTTTAACATACAAGAGAAATATCATAACAATTTTATACAAGTAATTGAAACAGATATGATTATAACATTCAATAAAATAACCAAAGTATTTATAAAGACATCCACTACAATCAAATCAATTAATTAAACTAAAATACCATGCTAGTGAAGTTAAGATTTTTTTAACAAGTTTTGTAAAGTATCCCATATAATATAATAATATGTTTTTCTAGTAGTTCTTGATTTTATTGTCATCAATTCCATATGGCACACTATAGTCATAACATTTTTAAATTCATTGAACGAAGGAGGTGTATCTGAAATCCAATTTCTGGTTATTATTTTTCTAGCCACTGCTAGAATAGACCATAACAAGGGAAGCTTAACCTTTTTAACACTTTGAGGTACAGGAGTGTTGAATAATATAAGAGATTTAGAAATAATGAAATTATCTGTAAAAAGAGCCTGCAAAAAATCATTCATTAACTTCCAATATTCTTTCAATTTTATACAGTCATAAAACATATGAGCCCAGTCAGCATTAATTTCTACATTACATCTTTTACATAGATTATCTTTATTATTTATTTTATTCATCATCAAAGGTGTATAAAAGGATCTATGTAAAAATTTCCATGTAAAAAGTCTCCAGACAATGGAAGAAGTAGTTTTATAGGCAGATTCCAATATATATTGTTTATCTTGTTGATTTGGTGAGTCACCATTAATGGAAGTGAAATGACTCCAGTAGGTATCTACACTGTAAAAAGCTTCTTCTCTGGTAATTTTATGTATGTATGAAAGCTTACCTTTATCAGAAACTTTATGTTGTAGATTTAATATCAAGTAATCAATCAGTGTTGGAATAGATTCTTTAATGAGATGTTGTCTAAAGGTCTGAACTTCTAACCAACAAGTTTCTCTCAGATCAAATTCTTGTTTTAAGAAGTCTAGATTTTTAACTTTATTATCAGATAGCAACTGATACCAGTACTTTAGATCATTATCTGTAGCTAAATGAGTTCTTTCAGAAGTGGATGACAAAAGCATACCTCGTGTATACATTATAGGGAATATAATAAAATTCCATTCCTTATATTTAGGATGCATGAATATAAAATTACGATAACTAATAATAATGTTTAATGGATAACTAACTATATATTTTGGTGTAATAGGTGAAGTACAAAATTCTTTTAGTAACCATAGCATGGAGTTATTTACAATCATATTTTTATGTGTTAAGGAGATTTTCATGAAGTGAATACTAATTAGTTCCCAGTAATCTTTCCATTTTGCAACATATGACTGATCTATTAACAAAGTAATAACTTTTATAATAGAAGAGATAGTATATAAGTTAAAGTCTGGAATAGAAATACCTCCTTGAGACCAGCTATTAGTATGTTTCTTTAATGCAATCCTAGGTCTATTAGGTGCCCATAGGAAATTTAACATTAGTGTATTCAATTTCTTGATAATTATTTTTGTAGGTGGGAGTATTATTGATTGTATTAAGTATAATATCTTGGGGAATATTATCATTTTAATAATTGTAAGTCTCTCTTCCATAGTAAAAAACATATTATTCCAGGTATTGAAAAGATTTTGTATATTAAGAAGACAGGTATTATAATTATTATGTATAATAGATTTAATATCTTTAGTTAATATTATACCTAGATAAGTTATCTGACCTGAATTGGGTACATATTTACTAAAATCACTAATGAGAAATTTTTTTCGTGTATATATAGGTAGTATTTTAGTTTTTTTTTCATTGAATATTAAACCAGAAATACTTTTAAAATTCATCATTTTATCAAATAGAGACTGCATAGAAGAATTAGATCCTGCTGATGTAATTAGAACATCATCTGCAAAAAGTTGAATTTTAGATGTTGTATTTTCATCTATTTCAAATCCCTCTATATCAGTACTATTTCTGATCAGATTAGCCCAAGGCTCCATTATTAAAGTGAATAATAATGGAGAGAGTGGACACCCTTGTTTTGTACCTTTAAAAATGGGTATTTTTTGTGAGACATATGTTCCTATCTTAATGTAAGCCAATGCTCCTTTGTATAGATGCACAATTAGATTTACAAATGCATCTGAGAAGTTTGTGCACTTCAGTAAGGTAAACAAGTAGTCCCAACTTACTGAATCAAATGCTGAACTTATATCAAGACTAATAACTGTTAAATCTTTCTTTCTCCTATTTGCAAAATCAATTAATGTTAGAGTCCTCCTTATATTATCAAAAGTGTTTCTATTTACAATGAAGCCTGTCTGATCTATATCTATAATGCCTGGGATGATTGTCTTCAATCTATCAGCAAAAATACTCATAAACATTTTATAATCAACATTAAGTAATGAAATGGGTCGATATGAAGTACATCTAGTTGGGTCTTTATTGGGTTTTAAAATTGGCGAAATAAATGTGTATTGCCAAGATGGGGGGGTTATTAGCTCATTTTGGGCCAAAATAAAAACCTTCCCCGGGATTCATGAACCTTGCGCCAGGCGCCCGCATAGCGTCGGCGTTATAAAGCCAAATATGGCCACCGAGCGATTCAGGTATGAATCAATCCCACGTGCACTACCGTTAGCGGACCTCGCGCCCTGGCGTAGGTATGCTAATCACACTGTGTGCGGTATTGCACCATGCAAATGAAGGCAAATAGCGATCCACGAAGCTGGGCAGGCGTAGCGTAAGGGCACGGCAGTGTAAACCAAAAAAAACGGTTTACATTTAGCCAAACATGACCAAGGAGTAATGGAAGGCTGTCAACGTCGGGTATCATACAGGTGCAATATGCCAATGGCGAAAGGCACCGAGAATGTCCAAAGAAAACATGCCCAAACTGTAAATAATGACATAATTGTTATGTACGCAGAAACCACAGCAGAACCCCCGGATATGTGTACAGAAGGTGCAAAACAATTAAATAATATGAGAATGTCCTAAAGGAGCAGTATAATACACATCAGATGCACAGCCACCACACACCATAGTATGTATGGAAAGCCTCAACCCCAGCGCAAGGGTTGTCAAGGAGTGGCGGCAGTGTTCGGCGACGTAACCATGTATTAGCAGTCAATGCCATGCAAATGAGGCAGATAATAGTGAATCGCAAAACTGGCGCCGGTGTAAGGATGGAGCAAATGGCGCAGCGGTAGTACACCGAGGAGTGGCCTACACGGGATACATGTCAATAGCAGAGGGGTGTGCCACTGTAGGAGGAAGCACATTGGAGGCCAGCAAACATGGGCTGTACAATGCACATCACAGCAGCAGGATTGGCGTGTGAGGAAATAGATGCGCTGAGAGTACATAATGCCCGCATAGATGCATGTGCACGAGGATGACTACGTTCCCCAACCCAGTCATGTGACGGCCTCCCCGTCAACAACCACGGATATAGGAAGGTAACGCGGAGAATATGAGGAAATGCGGAAGCAGTGTAATTGGAGCTGTAATGAGCAATCAACACCAATCAATCCAGGAAGGGCAAACGGCGGCAGCTGACAACTCTGCATGCAGACTCCTGCAAAACGGGAAAGGGGAGGCATAGGAATGCAAAGATAGTAGTGGCTGTAGTAGAAATGCAAAGAGCAAAGAACCGAAATAGCACAGCCAAGTACAGAGGTAGCATAACGGCGGCGGCAGACAAAATGCATCATATGCCATGTGCCTGCAGGATGCACTGCAGGCAATAGTAGGTGCAACGTGCAGAAACAGTAATGTAAGATGCAAAGCTAAGCCAATGCAGCCAACTGTAATGTAACACTACAGGCAATACCGTTGCAGTTGCAACGGTAAAACACCGAAGATAATCCACAGATACGGCTGCACAGACACACCCAATGACATCACCGGGTATACAGCACAACAGTATAAAGTGTTAATGCACACAACACACAGCGCAATTTCCCAAACGCCGCACCGTAGGGTGTAAACACACGGGGAACTTTTAATATGTATATGTTGGGTGCCGCCGTGGCCGTGATGCATAGGTATGTGTCAGAGACAGACGGAGTTGCGGAGGAGGGTGCCGACAACTACCGTAGGCCTCATAGGAGAAGGAGAGTGTTCAGACCAAGGGTGACCTACCAGGGGCTGCAAGACCTGGAGATAGTAGAGCGCTACAGGGTGGACAGGGACACGTTACAGCAAATAGTGGAGCTGTGCCGGCCACGCCTGAGAACAAGAGACAACAGAGGGGAGCCCATCCCAGTGGACACAAAAGTATGTGTGAGCTTGCGAATACTGGCTACAGGTACCTTTCAAAGGCCAACCGGGGATATAGTGGGTATCTCACAGGCAGCAGCATCCAGGGTACTACACCAGTTCCTGGATGCCATGTTACGATATGCCCATGAGTATATAAACTTCCCCAGATCTCAGGAGGAGGTGTCTAGCAATATGCGCCACTTCCACCGTGTGGCACAATACCCGGAGGTACTGGGTGCGATAGACTGTACGCACATAGAAATCAAGTCACCGCCCAGGGAGCAGGGTAGATGCTACATAAACCGCAAGGGATACCCCTCCATCAATTGCCAGGTCGTGTGCAATGCGCAGGGCATTATCATGGATGTGTGTACTGCCAGCCCTGGAAGCTACCACGACTCCCATATCTGGCATGCCTCACAGCTGTATCAGGTATTCGCCAGGGGGGACATCACACAAGGTCACCTTGTGGGGGATGCTGGCTATGCACTGGAGCCGTGGATGATGACACCCATCAGAAATGCACACACACACATGCAAGAATGCCATAATGAGGCACACGCACAAACCAGAATAATCATAGAGCGTGTGTTTGGGATGTTGAAATCATGGTTCCGGTGCTTGGATACATCCGGTGGAGCCTTGCAGTACTCTCCAGGCACATGTGCCCACATATTCATAGTATGTTGTATGCTACACAATATGATTCTCGCGGAAACAGCTGCTGCAGGGACATAATGGTCTAGGGCCACCAAGCCCGCCACAACTGCCAAGGCAAGCACAGGCACAGGGCGTTCAGCGCCATGAACACACTGTGCCAGCCCCAGTAGGTAGGCGGCGCGTGCAATATGCCTACGCCCTGGCAAAGAGGGAGCGGATAGCACATACTTTGACAGCGTAGGCCCCATGGACTGACACCTCCTTACCTGCACACACAGTGAAATGGACGCCACACAAACATGTCCGCCCGTAATGTGTACCATATGGGGACCTATGTGACTCCAACAAAGGCACCACCCAAACACTGCACACCCAATAGCTAGCAGAGCATGGAATGCCAACACCTCAACATGCGCCGGTCCTACAGCAGACGGCGTAGCCGTACGCTGCCACTGTCGCCGCAAGTCGACTACATATGTACTTATGTGCATACACAGATACGGAAATAGATATCAGTACACACGTAGAAATATATGTACACATACACAGATATAAAGTACAACAGGTTAATATGGAACCCAGGGATGCAAGTTTACAGATAAGTAAGACGCGAAATCCCCACATAGTAAATATAGTGAGCGACAACCCGATCATCCGGGAGGGTGGGCAGAGCAGGGAACGCCAGCCATGGAAATGTCAACCTGCATCAATACATATCCGTGGGTCGGGATGATCGCCAGGCCACGGTACAGTAACGGGATATGTGCGTGTCATATCCATAGGATATGAGTGCGGAGGTACACACCGCCGCCGGCGATGCGGCCAACGTAGGTACTGTGTGCAACCGTCGGTGCGAAAGCGGCAATCATACCTGTCAAGTGTACGTCATTATGAGGAACGTACCTCATTTGGGGTCTAAAACAGTTCATGTTCCTCGCAGTTCCTCAAAGTTCCACATTGAAATAGTCAGTCACACATTCATTGTTAGGAATGTATTTAAATGAAATCCTGGTAAATAGAAATTAATTATAGTAATTCATTACAGGTTCTTCTTTGTAAGTAAATCAGCATATTTTAATCATCCTATGACCTTCGTAGCTGAAGTTGTTAGTAAACCATTGGTATGTGTTCCACAGTTTGCCCATTTGTTCCACATTATGAATGTGTGTGTTCCTCATTTTGGAAATGGAAGGTTGAGAGCTATGGCGGCAATATGTGTATGTGTGAGGTGAGGTTGTCGTGTGTTCCGCTGTGTGTGTGTAATGTGTGTGCCACTGTAAAATGTGTATGTAGGTGACATGTCACAGGCGGAGTGTAATAACATGCGTAGGCATACAGTACAGGAACCATAGGCGTATGTACAGCAGTACCCACAAAGTAGTACTGACATCTCCTCAGTGGCTAGGCGTGGCGGCGTAAAACGATGCAAAGCGGAAATGTCCCAGAATGTACCACAGGACCATAGCCAACAGGAGATGCAAAGGACGCATGTACAAACCATGACCGTATGTATGGCGGCCATATGGTAGACTCAACACGATAGGTCGGCAACGTTACACAGCATCAGGCATGTACGGCGAAAATACGAATGTGCTATCCCGGCACCGATCGTGGACACTTACGGTCCCGTAAATACCGCGGTGTGTTCCACGACCGTTAAGTAAGCAAGCGCCACACGAATAGGAGGCTACCGGTAGCATACAGGCCGTCCCAAGTACAGGGCCACAATCACCGTAACTATCAGTGACAAAATGCCAATGGATAGTAGGCACGGACAAACATCCACAGATATATAACCGATGTGAAGGAGGAATACGTGCAGGAAGCACACATGCAGGCAATACCGACACCACACGACATCAACAAAACAAACATTCCCAGAACAACAGACAGGTAACCTGCAGCTCCCCAAGCAGGGATGGAGCACACACACAAGCATATCTTGTATGTATAAATGCAAGACCCACACCCCGTACCCGTCACCCACATCCGCAGATATACCCCATCGCACATATCAAAGGGATAACAGCCAAAACCGTAGCAGAATCATACAGGCAGTCAATGACAGCGGC
>NC_056733.1:1719460707-1719498294 GCF_019279795.1 Protopterus annectens | reverse complement strand
TAAAAAGTCAAAAGGTCCCTGACTAATACTTACATGCAAAGTATCCCACAATAGACACATGCTCCCAATATGAGCAGAACAACACAAATGGCAATCATGATATTCAGTATGACTGAACCCCATCCACCAAATGGTTTGTGGAAATGGTTCGTCAGTGGGTTTGGGCCTGGTTCCGCCATGGATGACACCTGCTGTATTACCTCTAGGTGGGCGTTGATTCTGGTCTTTTTATGTGGTACTTGGACACAGCGATCTTCTTTAATGAGCGCGTACCAATTCTCGCCGCAGGGTGCAGTCGTGCGCTATTACATTTTGTGACACAACAGTTCTCATTGCATCCAGTTCATCAGTCACAAGTTCAAGAGCGGAAAGTCACAGTCATCATTCCTCCGACAGGTTTTGACAACTTCCTCTGTTCCCTGATTGATTTCACTACTCCACAAGCTGGGAGTGTTCCAGCCCAGGTTATGACGCTGTCACTCAAGTCCATATGGATCGATATTCCTTTATCTCTTGCAGAAAACTGGAATGTCAGAACAGCTTCCATTTCACCCACTGGATTAGTAGGTTTCTCGACTGTGTTCCCAGTTCTTCGAGCTATGTGTGTTATAGTTCATTTGTACCCAGAGGCAATTGTGCAGTATGTCATGTGACTGGAGCCAGATAACCCAAATAACAACTGCCGGACCAATTCTCAGGTAACCATTGATATGCTTTTTTCCCACAAACAAAATAACAATATTCTACTTTACTACTGATGTGGGTTACCTCTGCATGTAACATCTGCCTGTCTATAACAGAGGACTGTTTATACAATTCAGGATGTTTCTGCACATCCTTCCACGTTGTTCTCATGAAGCTTCAATACAGATAATGAATGGTGCTACAAGTAATACTGTGATCTTTGGCTGTTATATGACATTTGTAAGACACAGTTATGTTACAAATACTCCCACCAACTTGAACTGTATCATGTTTATAACAACATACAATTACTTTTTGTGTAACAGGTAAGTACAGTGCCACTTTGTCCTGTGATCTCACAGAACCTGTATCAAAGTGTAAATATTCACAAGTCTCAATCTATCCCCAAGGGGACACCATACATCGGAAGTCCTCCATATGATGTAGGTATGGCAGTACAAACACAGCAATTTAAAATGTTCATAGTGTGTACATGCACACGCGTCATGCCTAGGTATTTGTTGAAGTGTGGAAGACACTCTGTGGCCAGTTCATCACGTATCACTATTTGTATCCGTGTAGTTATATGCAGGTAAGGTCCCAGCAAATGTAAAGTAAACACAAACATGGTTAATAGGTGTATAATCACTATGACAGTAAACCAAATGTCTTTGGGGTTGCTTTGTATTGTTATACAGTCTGGCCCGGGTGATTTAGGCTCTATGGTATATCAGCTACAAGATGTTGATCAGACTTGATATCCTTTACCGGTTTGAAAACTGTGAGGTGAACCCAGGATAACCTCTCAGCATACTTTACTGCAGTAGGCGTTGCCAACAGTACCTGGTACAGACCTTCACACTTTCCACTTGCCAATTATCTTGTTTGGATAACAGTGACATACACACAGGATACTGGTGTCAGCTATGCGTCCGGCTTCACTTGCTCTTTATCTGTAAAAGACTTTAACTGCAAAACAGTGTTATTGGTTAACAATCCTCTCATGTCACCTGTTAATGAGCCATCGACCTCCGGCTCTGCAGGCATGACAGCTTTCCACTCTGGCACATGATATGCCATTCCACATACTACTTCGAAGTGGGTGCAACACTTTACATTTGGAACTGTTGTCATGCTCAGCAATGCTAGAGGTAGACAGCAAATGTAACTCGTCTGGGTGTCACCCACCAACCTCCTGTACTTATTTCTCGGGATCCCATTGTACTGCGCCAGCAGTCATGCTGACTGTGGGTTGTACATGCAATTTACATTCATGGAAATACAAAATAATCCCCCAGGTTGCATGATTGTCTGGTTCACTAAATGTGTTCTATTGTCACTGTAGCTTCTTTACAGTATGCCCGATCTCGGGATACTTAATTTACTGGCACCTTTGCCACTGCTGCTGCATCCGGATTCATGGTTGGGAATGCTTCTACCCATTTTGATTATATATATGTGTAATCACTAAACAGTATTTCTTCCCTTCACATTTATTCAGATGTATGAACTACATACAAATAGTACGGAAAGGTTATGGTGGTGTAGGTAAACACACTCCCTTCGGTTTAAATGCTCCCTGTGCATGATATCTACTGCAAATGTGACACGCTGCTCATGATGTTTGTATGTGGTTCCTAATTCCATTATGTTAGGGTATTCTGTTAACCGAATGTACCATCCCCCCTGTTGAGACATGTCTCTACCCATGGCTCCACAAAGCCGCATATCTGACTACATTAGACGTTGATATTGGCTTTCTCACTGTGGATATGTGCAGTCCATCTTCAAGGATTGCTCCTCGTCATACCCACGTCGGCTTTTCTGCTTTCTTAGTTGATGTTTGCATTGTTTGTAACATTTCTACATGTAAAATGTCTGAGGATTGTCATTCCTCATTCAAACATACACTTTCCAACTGTGAGGCTGCTTGTTTTGCAGCTGCATGAGCTCATGCCTTACCTTTCCTACTGTTATCCAGTTGCTATCTATGACCTGCACATTTACAATTAGCTACTTTAGTGGGTAACTGAATGGAATGTAATGCAGTCAGGATCAATTGCGCATGATTAATCGGTTTACCGGTGGATGTTATCATTCCCCTATTCTTCCACTGCTGCACATAAACATGCACTGTACAGACAACATACTGACTATCGGGACATATGTCCACACATCAGGTTTTCGCCACAGTACAAGCACGTGTTAAAGCTATCTATTCTGCTGCTTGAGCAGACACGTTATGCTGCAGGGGTTGGGCGTCTACAATCTCATTATCAATAACTACTGCATAACCTACTTGATTCGTTCCTGTAGGACTCTGTCTACATGATCCGTACACATTAACTGTCACCTCTGCATCATCTAAGGGTATATCAGTGATATATCATGTCTGTGTGTAGTTATTTCATCCATTTCGTATAGGCAACTGTGTGGTGTGCCATACACAGGTGTCGGACATGACATTGATAGGTTTAATGTTGTACAACGTTCAATCACCATATGAGGTTGAAATGTCTAGCACGGGTCAGGAATGCTATCTTCTCTTGCAGCAGAATGATCGCAACTGCAGGAGACATTCTCACAGTGAGAGGGTGGTATTTATTTTATTTTATTTTATTTTATTTTACATTTGTTGACCGGGCTAGTCCAGCTGGATATATGTCCATTTTCAGTGGAGGCCCGGGGAGAAAAGCTCCAACGAAATTTACAAATAATGCACAGTAATGGTCCAAACAAGTTAAAAATTATTAAACATTAAGACAGAACATAAAATCTTTGGAGAGAGGCAAGTTAAAACAAAGTTGTAACATATATTTGCTATACAGATTCTAAGATATAAGTTTCTAATTTTTTTTTATCTTTCTAATGTGTTATGTGAGGAGGAGTTTAGGAGGGAAGGATACAAGACAGGTTAGTCTGGGTTGTTACAGGAGCAAAGCCAGTGCTTGTTAAGATGTGTCTTTAGCTGTTTTTTAAAGAGTGGAGGACTAGACAAAGACGAGATATCAGATGGTAGTTTGTTCCACATATGTCCAACAGAGTTAGAAAAAAGGCTATTGCCAGCAGAGTTATTGTGTATGGTAGTATTAACCAGTAGTTTGTTTGCAGAGCGTAGCTGTTTCAAGTTATTATATGGTGTAATGAGGTTGGAGAGAACAGGTGTTTTAGCAGGCTGATAAAGAATTTTGTGAGCAGTTAAGAGCTGTTGATAAGTCAGCCTGTTAGGAAGTTCCAGCCAGCCTAGTTGTTTTAGGTTATGACAGTGATGGGTTCTGAAGAGAGATCCTGTGGCAAATCTGGCAATGTTATGGTAGGATGTGCTAAGTTTCTTGAGGTTATATTTTGAGAGATTGGTATAAATAGTGGAAGCATATAGAAGGGTAGAGATAAGGTGAGAACTGGCTAAGGTGGTCCGAGCTTCAGGCAAGAATGATTTGATTCTATAGAGGAACCAATCTTTTTGTTTATTGTTTTTATTGTGTTGTTTATATGAGAATCAAAATTGAGATTGTTGTCAATAGTTACTCCTAGTAGTTTTGTAGTAGCATCAGGAGAAATCAGGGTGTTATCAGAGGAAGTAATGGAGAAGTTAAGAGAGCTTGATTTGTGTGTAGGAGAGAACAATAGCAACTTTGTTTTCTTTGGGTTAAGGAGAAGGCAACGGTCAGAGAACCAGTGTTCAACAGTGGAAAAAGCTTTTTGGGTAAGTGACTGGAGTTCAGTCTGAGAGGAAGCAGTGCAGATTATCGTGGAATCATCTGCATATTGTATGCAAGTAGTGTTAGGAATAGCTGACTGTAGGTCATTAATAAATATAGAAAATAGGAGTGGGCCAAGTATAGACCCTTGAGGTACTCCTAAAGAGATAGGAAGGAGAGTCGATAGTGAGTTTTTCCAAAGTACTGCCTGCTGACGATGTTCAAGGTAAGATGTAAACCAGGATAAGGAAGAAGGATGAATTGAGAGAGATTGTAGTATGTGCAGAAGGAGTTTATGATTTACCATGTCGAAAGCTTTTGGAAGATGATGGGTTAGTGTTGTTACGGTTATGATTGATAGTGTTGGTAAAGGAGAGTAATGCAGTAGTGGTGCTGTGAGAAGGTCTAAAACCATGTTGACTGTTAGCAAGTAAGTTGTTATGGAGAAGGTGGTTAAGGAGTTGTTTATGGATGCACTTTTCCATGATTTTGGCTATAGGTGATAGCAATGCTATGGGACGAAAATTGGAGAAGTCATTAGAATTGCCCCCTTTGTGTAGTGGGATGATGTGAGATATTTTCCAGATGGAAGGGAAGATTCCATCCTTTATAGATCTATTAATCAGGATTGAGATGGGGTAGGCAATAGCTTTAGCTGCTATCTGCAGAAATTCTGCAGGAAGTTTGTCTGCAGAGGGTGTGGTGGGTCTAAGTTTCTGGAGTAGGGATAAGATAAATGAGGTAGGTACAGGTTGCAGGGAAAGGGGAAGAAAATTATGTGGAGTAGGAGAGGGTAGTTTAGAGATGTCAGAAGGTAAGTGATTTGCTAGAGTTTGGATAGTATTGGTGAAGAAAGAATTGAAGTCATTAGCTATTTGTATAGGATTGTCTGGATTAGAGTCCTGGGGATTTGGAGTACGTGACTGACCTGGGGATAGAAGATTATTAATACTAGCCTGGGGATAAAAGATTATTAATACTAGCCCAGAATTTTTTTGGTTCTTTTTTGGTGGTTTGTTGTAGTTGAAAGTAATAGTTCTTTTTGTCTGCCAGGATGGCTTTTTTTGTACTATTTCTAAGCTCTCTGAATTTCTGGTTGTCAGTTAGATTCTTAGTGGAGCGCCATTTATCCCATGCTTTGTTTCTGAGAATAATTTTCTGCTTAGTATTGTTGGATAGCCAGGGAGCTGTTTTAGCTTTGGTTCTAATAGTGCGGCTTGGGGCATGGTTGTCTAGTATGGAAAGGAATGTAGAATTAAAGTATTCAACAGCATCATTTAGTGGAAGAAGTTTTAGTTGGGACCAATTACATTGTCTTAGTTCAGCGAGAAACTGATCAGAATTGAATTGTTTTTTAGATCTTAGTGTTTTGTAGGTGGTGGGTAAGGCTAGGTTTGATTTGTGTCTAATGATGTAAGTTAGTGAGTGGTCACTTAGGTCATCTGGAAGGATGCCTAATTGATAGGTTTGTTGTGGAGTATTTGTGAGAATCCAGTCTAGAATGGTTTCTTTATTATTAGTTTTATTGGTTCTTGTAGGACTACTAATGAGTTGTTTAAATCCATATAGGTTTATATGGGAGGTGGGGTTAGGACTGTTACAGGAGAACCAATTGATGTTAAAATCTCCTAAGACTATTGTTTCTTGAGGGAGGTTGGTAGAGAGTGAGTTCAGGATATGTTCAAGTGTGTTAATATTGTTTCCAGGAGGGAGATATGCACATATGATATTTATGGCCTTAGTATTATTAACTTGGAGTTTGGAGCTAATTATTTCAGCATTATTATCAAGGTTTAGTGTCAGATTTAAGGTACTAAGTTGGAGTTGTGTTTTGTAGAGAATAGCTACGCCTCCTCCTTTTTTGGTAGTATGATCATGTCTAATGATATTATATCCGGGTGGGCTAATTTCATTGTCTTTGACTGATGGCTTTAGCCATGTTTCAGTTAAGCACAACATATCAAATTGATGGGTTTCAAGGAGGGCATGGATTTGACTAATTTTGTTACAAATACTTCGTATATTAAGATGGGCAATAGAGAGAGAGTTGTTGGGTTTGGAAAGAGAGACATAGTTTTATCTAGTACTATGGGTGTTTTTGTTTTATAAGGTTGTGGGCCTGGATTAGGATGGATATCTCCATCTAACAAAGGTTAAGGAAATTGAGGTATTTAGAGTGATGGAGTAGGTAGAAGATGTCTGATATTTTCCTAGGGTTAGGTATACTTAACTTGAGGTGAGTTATTCTATGGTATTTGGCATGTAGATAGTTGGGTTTTGTGTCAAGGTTGAAAAGAAAGAAGAGAGGTGATATATATGCACTGGTGTACTTTGAGTGGGATGAATATGAAGAGTTCAACGGTATTCGTATGAGGTTAGAATGTAAGTAATTATAAGAAAGATAAAAGTGAAAAGCTGATGAGCTGTTTGAGGAGTGATGAAGTGCTTGGTATAGCCATTATTGTGTGAATAGAGGATGGGTAAAAGTAGGATTTAGTATGAGGTATATTATAGGCAGTAGTAGAAAAGAGGATAGGAGCGGAGGTGTAGATAAGTAGTGGGTGTGGTGTTCAAAGGAGAGATTTGGGTTGGTTAGTGATGTAAAGTGTTTGATTGGGAGGGATAGTTAGGGGTGTGTTTACTAGCAGTATAAAGGTAGGACCCTGGGGGTGGGAATTGGGGCAGGGAAGGGGCGGAGTGAGCCAGAGGCGAATGGAGCCGGTAAGAGTGAGAGTTGTCAAGGAAGACAATGTGTAAAGCAGGTAATATAAGCAAGTATGTCAAAGGGTAAGTCAGTAGCAGTATGGCATGAGGCTAGAGCAAGAAAAGTAGGGAAGTAAGGAGGTCAAGTGTGGAGAAGGAACCCTGGGATGATAACATTGAGGCCGGGGCCTGTACTGCCATGGGTGCTACAACAACTGCCTGTACACAATGTGGCACTGACCATGCCACAGTGTCCAACTGCAGTGAGTAGTAAGCTATGTAGCGTTGCTTACTTCCATGCTGTTGCATCAAGACTGACGTCATATATCTCCGCTTACAATCTACAGTCTGACAACATGTGTTATGATTATTCGGGAGACCTAATACAGATGTTGAAGCTATCAATCGTTTTAGTCTGCAGAAAGTTGTTTCTGCTACTGTAATCCAGTGTAGTATGTGTTGTGCTGCCATAGGTGTATTAAAGATTAAGGCAGACAATACAGCAGATTCAAGCATTGTTTGGTAACCAGCTTTGACAAATGTTAGTCGGCACAGAAAGGACTTCATTCCCTTCTTGGTAGTTGGCTTGGGTGCTTGTGAAATTGCTACCTTCCTATCGTCATGTAATGTTCTACCCTACTTGGATACCACATATCCCAGGTACTTGACCTGTATTCTCTGTAGTTGCAATTTATGCTTGCTTACTTTATGTTCCTGTTCTGCTGAATATCTCAATGATGCTATTGTATCTTCCATACATTGCTGCTGGGTAGGGGCCGCAAGCAGAATATCATCCACATAAAGTAGAACTTGACTGGCCCCGGTGTAGTAAACACCGAATGTAGCTAGCCATCTCCTGTGGGAATATCGTTGTACTTTCACAGTATCCCCGATAGCCGGGTATGGCTGTATCTGTTACCCTGAATGTAAATGCAAAGCAATACAGACTATCTGGATGTATAGGTATTGCAAAGGAAGCATAGCTTATATGTACCACGGTAAGATACTTCTGTGGCGTGTTCATAGCATTCAATATTGTGTGTGGGTCTGGCACCATCGGTACCCTAGGTATTATTACATGATTTACAGCTTGTAAATCCTGTACCATCCGCCATTCCCCCTTTGTTTTCCGATCAGAAGATACAGGGGTATTGCATGGTGAATAGCGATTACTTTGTAGATGGGGAATTCACTCTGTGACTTTACAGATATCATCTGGTGTCCACGGTCTATACATTACGGGGGTTGGGTCCTGGCCTTCCTGTCCTGCATGAGGGTTCGGTACTTCTATTAATTGACAGATATCCTCACTCTGTTCTAGTGACTGTCTTCTTACTCGAGTGTCCCTAGGTATGTTACGAGTTTGGGATGTGGTTTCAATAGCTTCTCTTACATTTGGTCGTTGTGATACCTCTGTTGCCACAGGATAACATGGGGGGGACTAGCCTGCCCTCCCGCTTCATATCCTGGATATGGTATCGGAGGGGGTAGAGGGGGGGGGCTGTCGCTACTACTGTATTATTATCTTCTTTGTGTACGTATGATGCTTTCGCATTTGTAGTGTTCTGTTCCCTTTGGTTCACTACCTCAATCCACCTATGTGCTTGACGGATACCCAATTGTCGCTGTTTTGTCGCCTGCACATCTTAGGGCTGCCACCTTTTCAAATGCACAATGTGGGACATTAGTGTTCGGAACGTGTACTTTGCCTGGAAAAGGCATACCCACGGCCAGTACATAGGACAGGACTTCACTTTTTGCCAGGAGAGCTACCAATTCTTGTAGCATTTCAGTTGCTTATTCTGTTTATTATGATATTTTGTTGTTCCAGATACAATATTAGTGTTTTATGCTACCAATTGAAAAGATATCTGGGAAATCTTTGTCCTGAGATATCAAGACATTTGCCATTTGTTCGGTTTGTTTGCAGGACACAACTGGCCAAAGAGGGACTGTCCCTCACAGGGTGGGACAGGTGGTTACCCTAGAACATGTGCATCACATTTTCAGAGATTACAATGTTTCAGTAACGATATTTTGTCTAATATACCATCAATGTCATATTTATTACCCCATTTTGCTGAATATCTCACATTATGTGCTCTCTGTGATTGCATATACTTCAGGTCACCCGTCAAACGCGGATCACATGATCTGTTTTTTCACTAATCTCCCATATCCTCTACATGACTGTTACATACCCTTCTCTCATACCACGTGGTATCTCCTTCCCTGTATCCACTGTAGTGTCTACAATGACTATTTACTCTGCTCTGTGTTCCCCTGACCTATGTTCAGATTTAACACTATTTGGATTGGTCTTGACCGCTATCACAACTGTTAACAGAAACACAATGTAGTCTGGTCCCTGATCTACAATAGAGACAAAGAGGCAAACACTCCTTACCTGAGCCTCCTGTTTAAGGCTGCACGTTTTCTTCTTGGGATCCAGTTTTCCACTTTTCAGCCACAGATCAGACAGTGGACAGCCTCTTTACACACAACAATTCAGTCGGAGGTCTTTTCATTCAAGGAGAACCATTTAGGCAAATTCTCCTGCGCAGATGTCTAACCACCCATGCACTCTGACCTGTAGCTTACCAAGGGAATTACGGATTACAAGGATCACAATGTCAAATAAGTTGTTAAAACCAGACTGTAGTTATCAGTAGGCTTTTCTAAGTGACAGTCAATAACACAGGAGGCTCGGGTTCACAACGTTTTAGTAGTGTACACAGGCAAGCAAAATAATATACAGTCCAAGTATGAGAGTTTTGTCTGACTCTATACAGTAAGCAATTTCTTTATATAGTGTTTACAATCAGCTTTTGCCCACCTCACTGGCGTGGACGGTCACAGGGCATTTCCATCACTATGGTCCGCAATAGTCTATACATACGTGGGTGCTGGGGTCGTGTTTTTAAAATGTTTTCACATGAGAATAACACAGCCTTGCAAGGCACCTGGTCAATTACAGTGTCCTTCTGTGATTGTAGCTGTTTCAAGGACCCTGGACTGTTCCGATACAGTAGTCAGTTAATTTCTTAATACGTTGCTTTGTCTCTCTGGTAAGGAGTTGTACTCTTATCTTCGATAGAGCTCACAAGGCCATCCTCCTCAGGGGAAGGGGTGATGTTATGCATGTACATACATTTATTGTTCTGTAACCCAGCAGATAATTAATGCTGCGAGACATAAGCCTGCTGTACTGGTTATTGCCAGGGTCAGAATTCCATCACACTACAGCTTAGCTTCACCAGTTACATGCAGGATCAGTTCTACTGCCATATTGTACGGTACAATTCAATGCATTATATAGTATTTCGAGTCTAAACTGGCACTTCATATGTGTTTCTATATATATTTTTCGAACAACATCCATCCGGCCATATGCATGTTGTTCCGTCCTTTACCTTGACCGTGTGTATTTGGCCATCCGGCAATGCTACTCTCCACATGTGATGTCCTACCTTCCCCTTCTTTGCCTGTAGCACCCTGTTAGGACGTCCTGTTTGGTAGGCACGTGTTCCGCTATATGTCTTCGACTTCTCTGCATAGCTAATCATCGATGCGGTGGTTCAACAACCCAACTTGTCCACATGTGTACAGTTATGTGCACCATGTCGTATGCAAACCTATATGGTTTCGACGGGTACATACCACATGCGGGATGTACACATTCTGCAGACACATTCACATGCAGCCATTTCCATATCTGTACCTGAGGTGGGTTGGTGACATGTGGGTATTTGCCCGCGTGGCACTGCCTAACACAAACATCTTACCACATTTCAGGTATGCACATTGTGTGTAGGTGTATAGCTGCACACGGATGCTAGCAGGTTTGGGTGCACAGGTGTACATGGGTGGGACTTACATGCTACACTGAGGCTATTGTGTATTACATCTGAATGCATGGGTTCTGCTTCTGGATATTACACTTCAACATACGCCATCCAGTGCATGCGACAGAGACGTTGCTGGGTGTGGGATATGCTGCTATGCACATATTTGCCTGTGTTTAAGGTATCTTGGTTCCTTCCTGTTGTTATGTCAACACAGCTACCCGGCTATGTACTGTCACTACTGCTTGTGACCATTATGGTTGGCACCTTTTCCAATGACCATAGTGGGACATGTTTTGTGAGAACATCGGATTTTGCAGGACAACACATACCCACAGTAAGTGGAGTTGACAGGACTTTACTTGTTTGCCATAATATACGCTTATTCTGTTAGCATTTGGGTTCCTTATTCAGTTTCTTATGCCATGTATGTGTTTCATATACAAATTATATGTTTTATGCTACTATTACATGTATATTGCGGGAATATTTTTGACAGGGAATCTCAGGTCATTTTCCATTTTTTCGATTTTTGCAGGGACACAACTGTCCAATGAGGGACTGTCCACGGCACATTGGGACAGCTGGTAACCCTGGTGACCATGCCCATGTCGCTACTGGGGTTGCCACCTTTTCCAGTTGCCAAGGTGGGATATTTCCGGGACTCACATCTGAGTTTACACACGGTCACTATATAGCATAGAACTTCACTTGTTTGCCTAAATAAAAGCTTATTGTTGTGGCAGTTTGGTTGCTTATTCTGTTTCTTGTGTCATTTAGGTATTTCAGTTACAGAAATAACCAATTCATGCTACCATTACATTAACTACGGGATATCATTATGTCCTACAATCTTAGCAGATTTGCCATTTTTAATATTCTTTTCCGGGACACAACTGCCCATAGAGGGACTGCCCCTCGCAAAGTGGGACAGGTGGTGACCTTAGTCGCTACTCCTATGTCGGTGCGGCGCGCTGACATGCTGCTGTACACCTTCTCTGAGTATAACCACTGACGGTGCATTGCGGAACAAACGCGGTCTCATGCGTATCCTTTGCTCCTTGGACGGGTACACTTAAGCCTTCGTGGGTTGTATTTGCTTCTCCGTTTAGTTGGGACGGGTACTATGTTGCATACTCTACGTGCGTTTCATTCTGCACGGGCCCTGGCTGCTGCCATTACTATTATGGGCGGACCGTGGCAGTCAGCACATTAGGTTGCTCACCGCATGCCGGCTTAGCCACGCCTCCGGACGGATCCTACTTGGGCTCGCTCATGTACACTACGCATGTGTCTGTGGTTGCGGTGCACTATCATTAATATGCATATGGCGCTACTACGCCGGCTATTCACTGCACCGCCGGCGCAGCCCTTACGCCGGCCTTGCGCCGAGCTTCATGAATCCCGGGGCTTATGTATTAATGAGTATGTACTTTTAGAAAGAATTTTATATATCTCTGGTATAATACCATCATTACCTGGTGCTTTGTTTGATTTAAGCTTGTTTATTTGTGTAACAACCTCTCTATATGAAATACTTTTATCCAATAGTTTAATCTGTTGTTTATTAAGTTTTTTATTCATGTTCGTAGTTATAAATTCCTTTATTTTATCTTTAGGTTCCATGTTAATGTTATTATGATTAATTTTGTGAAAGTGATTTCTAAATTCATCTAATATTTCTGGTAGACTAGAAACATTCTTCTTTTTCCTTAGAGAAAATTTCATTGATATGATTTTGCTTATTCAACCTTTTTGTTTTGTTTTTAAGTCTATGTAAGTATTTGGGGCTTATTGAATAAGACAAAAACTTGTATTTCTCTAAAGTTATTTTAACTTTATGGGTTAAAATTTCTTTGTATTTCTCATTTAGTTTGTTTATTTCTTCAATGACTTTCTTGTCCATAATATTTTCTTTATTATTATGTTTATAAGAGTCTAATTTACTTTGAATATCTAACAATTCCTTATCCCAAGATTTCCTTTTATTATTATACCATCTGATACTTTGTCCATATAGATATGATTTTAAAGCATCCCAAACATAAACAATGGAAACTTCAGGAGTATTATTTATGTCTAAAAATGTTGTACTTCTGAAAGTATATATTCTTTATAGTCTTTTAGTTGAGTTAAGTATGCTGGTATCCTTTTGATCTGAACATTGTAAGTATTTTTTATCATGAACTCAAAAACAATTGAATTATGATCAGATATAGGACATGAAATGATTTTAGAGTTAATTAATTCTGTTACCATCTGGTTAGAAATAAAGACTCTATCTATTTTTGAATAAGTTTTATATCTGTTAGAAAAAAAGGTGTATGGTAATGATTTTGAGTCTATCTGATTATTAATATCATTTAAATGATAAGAATTAACAAAATCCTTTAGAAGGTATCTTTTTGTGGGTGTGTGTTTGTGTGTGTGTGCATGCTGGGAGGATACACTACTCACTTATTTGGCAGAAAATGTAAACCAGCATTGTACTGTGGGGAATAGCTACTTCTTGTCCTGCAAGTCAGAAGTGCTTTTCTCCTGTATGAAACATGTAGATGGTTGCAGAGCCAGTTTATAGTTAGCAATGCATACATTTCATATCTTCTGTATGGGATGACATGCTGTCGCCCTGTCGCAGCATGACGGAGTGCTGCTTTAATTACTGTAACATTTTTACTGGTTGCTGGAAGGATTGCAACTGTGATTGTGGACGGAGAGCAATGTGAAATGTAAGTAGTGCACTTGTTTGTGTGTCTCTGGGGGGAACTTGAATGTGTGCTAATATTCAATTGATGATGGTAGGCCTGTACTGTCATGTAGACCCATGGACAACTGGTTGAAAAACTGGTGGTGGTTAGCAGTACTGTGCTAGTGTGAAAATTGTACAATTAATTACACTGTTTGTTATGATATACCCCAGGGTCATGTGTGGCTAGTTTGTGTGCATCAGCTGTTGTGAAACTTGCATAACTTTATAGTAGTAAGTACTATACGTGGTTCAGAAATAAGAACACTTTCCCGGCAACACTAGATGGAAAGGATACCATGGCAGCTAAGTATCTCAGGTGGTGTAGTGGTAAATTGCTCTGAATTTGGTGTACAGGGTTATGACAGTACAAACAATATGTAAATATAAATTTTTATAAATAATCAATATGTGTTTATTAACTTTATTTGTATTTTTCGGTGTAAACTAAAATTGGGGAAAAATGTTTATTTTCTGTTATGGTTGTTGTCCTGGTGTTAAGATTTGACAGCATAATGGAATGCTTTATATGTTCACGTAAATGGCTAGATGAATCATGTATCTGAAGCAAAGTCACTTGTGTACTGTTTGGTATTTATCATGAGCATTTGAAAGCATCTTAACTTCATGTGTCATTACCTTAATGTCATTATAACAAGTATGAAGTAAAAAAATGGAAAGTGTAAAAAATGGATAGTTAGTAAGTTACTTAAGATTATTCAGTTCAGTTGTTTTTGGAGTTGTCCTTTGCACATAGCATTGCACCAGTTGACTCCCTTTTACTGACTGGTATAGAAACCATGCTCAGTAGCTATTAATGTGACTTTATACTGATTTGAATATTTTTTTTCAAAATTACTTTGCTCAAGTACAGATCATTGATTTATTTATTGGCATTTGATGACTGTTGGAGGCCTGTCTGGGCAACAGCCCTTTTACTGCAGAGGGCTGGGGAGAAAAACTCCAAAGTCTTTTAATTAAACATTTTTAAACAATAATATACCAGAAATCATTAAAAAAATAAGTAAAAATATAACATTGCAGCACTATGTAATACAGGATCATAGACAAGTGAGAAGATGTGACATGTCTGTAGATTTCTACGTTTTCTTGTGGAATTTCACAGTATTTAATTATTGCTTGATGTAGTCTGTGTTTGGTTTTATTTATTTTTATTTTGAATTTAACTGGGGTAGAACACTGATCTCACTGCACCCATTTCAGTCTCTGCCCAGGAAAAACCCAGCAGTTACACAGTAGTAAATAATAGTGGTATGACATTATGTGGTATGACATTATAGAGAGCGTGAATGACAAAATGAAATATTTTTGTGTGTATGCATTTTATTTATTTAAATTTATAATAAAATGTGTGTGTATGTGAAGGCAATACACAAATGACTTATAGAGTGAGTGAAAAAAAAAACTAGGCTGTGACAATTTCAGCATTTTCATGTTTACAAAGGTGATCACACACAAAGGCTCTGCCTCTATACACAGTGCCTCTATACACAGTTTATCATTCTTCCCTCTCAAAAGACGAATGTATAAAGTGTCTGTGTACAAATCTTTGCAGAATATCCAGATTTTCATTAAAGGTTGAAGTTAGAAAATGACAGATGTTTTGAGTTTCAGATTTCATACCCTACAGAAAATTCATACTGATGCAAGACCTACTAAACTTTCTAAGTTTGTAAGAGCAACATTTAAAAATTGTCTGTATTTTTGGGCCTTTGTCTTACTTTTATTTATGGCTTTATTCAGATTTCTTGTTCTGAGGTTGAGAGTATATGAAATGTGTCAGGGCCATGGCCATCAGCCAGAGACGTTTCAAATTGTGACATACTTGTTGTACCCCACTCCCCCCATGTAGTGACTTAGATGTGTCCAGGTAATGAGCAGTTAGAGTATCCAAGGTAGACACAAGTACATTCATGGCTTTTAATCGGTCCTTTATTTTGCAGAATGTTCTGGTTTTGTGTCATATTTTTATACTGTTGATTTATGCATATTCAGAAAATGCATTTTGTTGGTTGGCTGCTTGTTTTTTTATACTTTATTTTGACTGGCATTCTAGTAATGTATTTCAAAATAATTTATTTTTTCATGCCTCACAACCTTTGTTTCCATCTAGATATTAAGTAAGCTGTCATGTAGCCAAGGCATTGAAATAATTTTTTCTTCTCCACTTCATTTTGTCTTGATTGGACTCTCATACTTTGACACACAGGGTAGCATAGTGAAAGAATGCTAGCAAATGTACTTTTTCTGTAAGAATAAATGTTTACACACTTCACAGTCTTGTTTTCTGCACCTAAAGTAGCAAAATGTAAGGTAACTTGTTGAAGGACATAAAAATATATACATATGTGTATATAATGTTTTAAAGTATTTTAAGCTAATTTCTTGGAGATGAACAAATTAATAATTGACTAATGCAATGGATTAATACACTCCAGTGAATCATGCTGGCTTCAGGCTACACCTGCCAAAACAATACTGAGGTAGTTAAACATTCATAGGTTGGCCCTCTTTCAGACAAGACCCACTTCAGATTGCACCAACTCTACAGAAAGGATACCGATTATACAAGGGATAAGTTAAGAGCCTTAACACTGTATAATTTCTTAAGAGCAGAATAACCCTTATTTGATTCTGGAAGATCAAAAGGCTGTGGATTCTATACCCTCCCCAAAATAGCAGCCCAAAGTAAATGGCTTTAAGTCATAAAATTATTTCACACTCTTGAATGAAGTTGGAGACAGCGTGTCTGTAAGCTGAATAGCTTGCTAGTTACAGCAGGAAGATAAGACTGATTTTTTATGGTTTTATGACAGTCCAGGTGTGTACCCTGCCCTGAGGATTAATGTTTCATGGGTTTTAGTGTACTTGTGATTATATTCAGGGGTTATTAGCAGCAGCAAGCAGTCAAGTGACACATTTATTTAAGTTAGCTGATGTGCTTCCCTCTTAACAAAGGGCCTGAATGTTCTTAAGAACATAAGAGCAGAATGAAATAAACTTGCAGTGATAATAAAGCTGTGTTATGCTTTACTTTGTTGTACTCTTAACATTTTCCCAGTACAAGACGTCTGAGGTCTGAGTGTAATTAACGGTATTTTTTTTTTTGGGGTGGAGGGGTGGTCATTAGCACGACTACTGCAGTTCTATAATTTTTTTTTTTTTTGCCAGTATTGTCTAAGAGTACCTATAATTATAAGAAAATGAAAAACATAAGATTAACATTTTTTTAGTTAGGGTAGAATGGGCTTGCATTTGAATAATCTAAAAATAAGCAGGCAGTGTACACACACATTGTGTTTAAATCAGTATCTTTGTACTTCAGAATCAGTACATGTGAAATGGAATGCCTGGAATATCATTCATTTGTTATGTTTATTGGTCTGGGACTGGTAGTCTGTATGCATCCTCCTTTTCTGGAAAATAAAATTAAAATATATTGTGCATAGAAATAAGGAAATGACTGCATTTGAAAATGCTTGGCTATGACAATGGTTACAGTATGATGGTATTTTGGCCATTTAGGAGTCTTTCTGGAGGTTAGGACACCTGTTGGGGCATTTTGTATCATTTGTCAGAAATAGGTCTCTGAAATGAAATAGCCTGTAGTTTACATCCACAGAAATCAATAGCATTAAACACTATACATCTGCACACACAGACACAGAGACACACACACAGACAAAGAGAGACACCATCAAATAAAGTAAGATTGTGTGCAAGTTCTTGGCTATTGTGATGTGAAAGAAATGCAACCATGGAGATTTATTTGAAAACAGTTTCTCTGGGTAGGGAGTTGGGCTGGGGGCAATGCTTGTGTGAATAGCTGCAGTTCTGTCTACATTTGCAGCAGTAATGTACATTTCACTGAAGTAAGATCGACCAGAAGCTCTGAAATCTGAGTGTGGTTTGTATGTGCATGTGTGTAGTGGGGGGGGGTCAAGGAATTTTTGTTAAACCATGTTTTATTGTAGAAACTCTGGTAAATAAAATTTAATTTTAAAATGAAATGTGTACTTGGCTGATGCACACAAGCTGTGATAGTGAGTCTGTCAACAAAATGAACGTATGCAATGCAGCTGTTAGTATTTGTACTTTAATCCTGACCAGTAAAAAGCAGCTACTTCCATTAGGTAATGGCGGGGGGGAGGGGGTGTTTGTGAATTCATTGAGGTGACTGGCCTTGTTTACTGTCATAGTTATGGCTTTGCAAGATAACTGTTTGGGTAAAGTCTGCTGTTGTGCAAGCCTGTAACTACCGTTTCTGTGCAATGGACTAAATTAATGCAGCCATTAAGATGCAGTTCATTACTGTTTTGCTTTCTGATTTCAGAGGTTTGAGCCAGGTACTTTTGGTAGCCTGTTGGGATGGGGGATATGTCAGTGTTGGAATGAAATAACCATTTACTATTGCAATTCTGGCTTTGCAAAACTAATATGTCTGATGGAGTAAGCAATATGCATACAGGCTGTGACAACTGTCTCTGTGCAGCAGACATATTTTAATGCTGGAAGGATCAAAGCAGAAAGTATAGTGGGGGCAATGGAATGACTGCCCCTGTTAGTCCTGCAAAGACAGAATTAAGACAGAATATAAGCTGTGACAGTGTGTGCATTACAAATGCATTAACAGTCTTTTTAATCCTGGCAAGGCCAAGCCAGATAGTTGGTAGGTCATGGCTGTGGCAGACTATCAATGAAATGAGTGCTGTTTCTGAAGCTGTACTTTTAACATGTATACAACAGTGGCACTTAAATCATTTCTGCAATATCTTCATTTCAGAGTTACAACAACTATGAACTACGACAACCAGAATGAGTGAGCAGAGTGAGTAGAGTGAGCAGAGTGTTACAGTGGCCTATCTGAAATCTATTAATTTTAAAGATATAACTCTAAATGAAAAATTAAGAATCAAGAGGATTGGAAGACCCACACCTGATCTGAAGATAGAGTCTGCAGGTACAAGTAGGTCAAGAACATACACACGCAGCTTCAACAGGTCAGTGTATGACAAACACACCTGGATCTGTGGTTGTGAGGAAACAAACAGCTTGTACTGCTTCCGATGTTTGTTATTTGGTGGAAAGGATGCCAGGACATCAAAGGGTATGGATGACCTGAAGAGACTGGAAGAAATGTCCAGAAGGCATGAACAGTCTGCTAAACATTTTGACAACCAAATGAGTCTAGCAGTGTTGGGAACTGTGGATATCAGGTGTCAGTTAAGTAGTGGATACCAGTTATCAGTAGAAAGACACAACAAGAAAGTGGAAGAAAACCGTCATGTTCTATCACATTTAATAGACTGCATCAAGCTGTGTGCTGAAGAAGAAGTTGCTTTAAGAGGCCATGATGAGTCTCAAGAGTCATTGAGTGCAGGAATGTTCCGGAAACTGGTAGACTTCGGCTACAAGCTTGATCAGAGGTTGGCTGAATACTTGACAACTTCAACTCTTTTTAAAGGAACATCAAAAACTGTTCAAAATGAACTCCTGGACTGCATGCTAACAGTATGCAGAGAAGAAATAAAAAAAGAGATTCGTACTGCAAAATTTGTAGCAGTAATTGCAGATGAAACCACTGATTTTGCTGGGATATGGCAAATTGCTGTTGTGTTCCATTACGTTGTCAATGGACAGGTGTTGGAACGTTTTTGGGGATACTTTACACCATCTGGACAGACAGCAGGACATATTGCTGCTGTGATAAAACAACAGTTGAAGGAAGTAGTGGGAGACCAGCATGAAAAAGTGATTGCTCAGAGTTATGATGGTGCATCTGTTATGAGTGGTGTTCAGCATGGGGTCCAGGCCATCATAAGAGAAGAGTTTAAATATACCTACTATGTACACTGCTATGCCCACCAACTTAATCTGGTAATGCAAAGAGCCTCACAACAAAATACTGAAGCAAGGACATTTTTTTTAACACTTGGTGGAATTTCAGCCTTTTTCAGTCGTTCAGTTCAAAGACAAGCTGCTCTGGATAGTATAGTATCACAACGCATGCCAAGAGTGTCAGGAACATGGTGGAATTTTAACATCCGTACTGTAAATGCAGTGTATGAGAACTTGGACTCGCTAGCAGAGTGCTGTACTTATTTGTACAAGTGTCCTACATCATCTGCAGCAACTGTACTGGAAGTAAATGGGCTACTGCGAACAGTTGAAGATGATGAATTTAAATTTTGGCTTGCTGTTTTCCATCGTATAATGCCCCTTGTTGACATTCTGTACAGGCAACTTCAGTGTCATACCACAGATGCAACCGCTGTTGAAAGGGATGTGCATACATTTTTGAATGAAATTGACAGTGTCAGATTGGGTATCAACGTTATTGCAGAACAGTATCTACAGATGGACAACATCATGTCAAAACGTAGACAAGGGCCATCAGCTTCCCGAGCACTGCATGAGATATTGCCAGTTGCTGCAAAGGAAGTGTGTGATGTCATAAAGTTCCAGGCAACATCACAATTTCAACAAACTGGCCATCTTCAAGCTTCTCAGTTACTTCTGCCTGGGAAGTTTTCAACATACAGACGAGAGTTTCCCGAAAATCTATTCACAGCAACAATAGACAACAATTCATTCCTGTTGAGGGGACAACTTAGAACAGAACTTGGAGTGGTGTATCAACGTGAAGACTTTACAGCAACTGGCAGTGCAGTCCAGATGTTAAAATTCTTGTTGGACAACTCCTTAACCAGTGTGTTTTCACAAATTTACAATGTGCTGTTAATTATAGCCACCACACCAGTGTCAACTGCTGAGGCAGAAAGGTGTTTCTCAACATTGAAAAGAATTAAAACTTATCTTTGTTGTACAATGGGGCAAGATAGACTGAATGCTTTGGCTATGATTTCCATAGGAAAGGAGTTAACGCAGAGTATAACTAACTTCAACCAAAGAGTTATTGATTTGTTTGCACAAAATAAAGACAGACAAATTGACTTTATCTATAAGTAACAGAGGAACACAATACAGAGGAACACAAGAAGCACTTATTTGGTACTATACTACAAGCACTTATGTAACCCAGCCACTGGGGATGCACAAGCCAGTGCATTTCTTCGTGCCGATCCCAAGCCCGGATAAATGGGGAGGGGTTAAGGCAGGAAGGTCATCCAATCTAACCTCTGCCAATTGACATGTTGGACAACAATACAGATTTTGATACTGCATTGGTCAAGGCCCGGGTTAACAATTACCACCACCAGTACTGTTAGCCAACAGGGCACTGGCAGAAATTGGGGGGCGGCTACTGTTGGCTCTAGAAGAGGGGGAAGGCATGCCCAAAGGTGAGATTGTTGATTTGGACATGTGCTGAGGAGGGATGCTGAGTATATTGGGAGAAGGATGCTAAGGATGGAGCTGCCAGGGAAGAAGATGAAGGGCTCGTAAGGTTAGATTTATGGATGTGGTAGAGGAAGTGATGTGGTGACAGAGCAAGATGCAGAGGACAGGAAGAAATGTAAAATGATCTGATGTGGCAAACCCCTAACAGGAACAACTGAAAGACTACAAGCACTTATTTGGAACCAGGTGGGGGGTCACGTGAATAGTATTTGCTTGGGAAACTTTAAACTGTCCCTTTTGAGCCTCCATGAGAAGGGGGGGGGGGATCCAGTATGACCTGATGTGTTCCAGACCACAGCTTCTACTCGTGCAGAAACAGAGTACAAAGTACTGTTTGCAGTATACCGCAGAGGTAAGTGTTCAAACTAACGTGTGTGTGTGTGTGTGTGTGTGTGTGTGTGTGTGTGTATGTAAAAATGTGTGCTGTGTAGAGTATTCAGCATGCGCCATACTGACTGAGCATTTATTTCATGTAAATAAGTAAGCATGTCAAGCATTGATCCCATTGCACCATAGCTCCACCCCTTTTAGTTGACCACACCCCTTCATGTTGGCCCCGCCCATTCAGCTGTCTCCTGCAGCCCCCCTTTGATTTGAAGTCACCAGCTGCCACTGAAAGGATGCTACCTACACACCTCAAAATTATAAATCTTACTAGTTCTTAAAACCCCCACCGATATCCCCAGCAGACGTTCTGCCAGACTACCCTCCCATATCACACTTCAGTGAGGCCATTTCAGTAAAAGTGAAGAAAGTAAAAGATGTCACAAAATCTGGTTGTGATTTTTGCGATAATATGTAAGTGCTATATATGTATATATATATATATATATATATATATATATATATATATATATATATATATATGTGTGTGTGTGTGTGTGTGTGTGTGTGTGTGTGTGTATGTATGTGTGTGTATTTATAGAACCAGAGTTGTTGTAACTACTCACTTTAGGTAAATATGGATGATGGCTCAGAAACCAGACTTATTTAAAGTCCATTGTCATTCTAATAAGAAGGTTTATGACCTTTGGATCTGAAAAGTGTATTGGGAAGACTCTAAAATGAGTAACATTTTCCAGAAGGAAGGCAATACAATCTGATAGCCATTTAAACAGAAACCATTTGGATAAATCACTGCCTTTGGAAAACTGTAGAGGAAGGTATTTCAGGTTATCTCTGCCTAAAAGGAACTTTGAGGAGAAGAGACATTAGTTTGTTCTTGTCTGTGTGGAATTAAAGCTTGGCTCTCAATTTTTAGGGATCTATAAGTACTGTTTGTTTATTTTAGTCATATAGTTTACAGACACTCTGTGTGAATTTAATACAGAATCTGATTATAAAGAAACACAGCATGTTTCTTGAACTGTGTAAAGCTGGTAGAATATGTACATTTTGTAAAATTGCAACTAATTAAGCACTGAAGGACTGAACTTTCTGTGTAAACTGCATTTTTCCTTTTTGGTGAGCTTTCTTCTAAATAAATATAAACTTCACACTAAAAACTATATCTAGTGACTGATTTTATTGCTATAAATAAGACAATTTTCTATGCTTGTAGAATGTGGATAAAACTTGCAATGTTTGTATACTGTGACTTTCCCAAAGTTCCTAGATCATAGTATAAAAGGAAGTTACTAGACTATTGGCCCTGAGGCTCTTATAAGCCTAGCCAGGAGTTTAGCCTATGTTTAGACAAGTAACCACCCAAAACCCCTGTCCAGCAGGGACACAGGTGGAATCTCAGCAGTGCATTTTCTGTTTCCCATCCAGTTATCCATGTTATGCTTAAAAAGTGAGAACGAGGCACTCCACTTGACATAGAGAGAAAGTCTATTCCACAGATGGGGGAGTCTCTGGGATACAAATCTGTCCCTCTAGCAAGTTCTATTGATATCACAGACCAGGTTGAGGGTGCACGTATGGGTTACTTGAGTGGAGCTTGACTTGCAGATATGCAACTGTCCAATCAAGGCAGGGTCTGAGATTGCTTTGTTTGCCAGACAGAGGTCACCTCTGAGGAGTCTGTATGAAAGTGAGTAGAGGGGCAGGGCTTTTAGTCTATCTGTGTAGGGTAGATGTTTGAGGCCCTGGATTCTCCTGGTGAGGAACCTCTGTAGTTTCTCTAGCTGTTGCATGTGCTTTGTGAGGCACATGCCAAAGGGGGAATTGTACTCAATAATTGGCCTTATAAAGGAAGAATGCAGGGAAGTTATGACCTCTTTGTACCTGGATGAGATACCCTTACTTATGATGTGGGCCATGTAGAAAGCTTTTGGTACAAAGGAAGCAACATGGTGGTCAAACGCCAGGTTGCTATCAACCTGGGTGGCCAAATCCCTCACTACTGATTGCGTACATAGGACATTGTTATTAATGTGATAATATGTGGGGACATCACTCTCCCCAAAGGGGATGATAATACATTTTTTGGCATTCAGCTTGAGGCCATGTTTCTGGCACTAGTCAATTGTTTGGGTGAGACCCTCTTGGAGGATGCCCACATCACTTGGGGAATTAATGTCCATGCCCAGCTTGCAGTCATCTGCAAGCTTGGTCAGCCATAGCCCACTGGTTTTGGACTGCACCTCAGAGAAGTATCTCCTAAAAAACAGAGGCCCCAGGATCAATCCCTGGAGTATGTTGCTCATTACAGGTCTACTGTTTATAGTGGCTTCCTCTATTTTGATTAGGTGGTTTCTATCAGTGAGACAGTTTGCTACCCATCTGGTAACATGGATTGATACCTAGTTGAGAGGGTTTATCTTTTATGCCCTAGTGGGGAATAGTGCCAAATGCTTTGGCCAGGTCAAGGTTGATGATGTGTAGTGTCTTGCACTCTTCCATGGCTTTGGTGACTGTCTCAAAGAAGTCAACCAGATTTAACAGACATGACCTCCCCTCAACAAAGCCAAACTGTGTGGGGTTGAGTGTTTGGAGGTTGCCAATGTCCATGTTAATGAGGTCCGTGATAATCTGCTCCATGGCCTTGCATATCAGGCTAGTTAGGCTGCTGGGTCTATAATTTCCCAGATTGGTGGATGCTCCACCTTTGTGTAAAAGGATGACTGTGGCTGTCGTCCACTGTGTTGGGACAAAGCTGGTATGCAAGTATTGGTTGAATAAGGTGCCTAATGGTGCTGCACGTTCATGCCTGAGTTCATGAAGGATGCAGCCTGGGTTGTTATCCGGCCCCATAGATGGGTGTATTTTTTGCCTTTGAGAGGGCAGTGATAACCTGTTCCCTAGAGATAAGTGGTGGGGGGTACTGGAGATGTCCTGATTTACTGATGGAAGGACAGAGGAGTGAAGTTTTTACTGACTCTGTCAGCCAGTAGACTGACTATATCTACAGCATTTGTGTATGTGGTGTCCTTGACCACCAGTTTTGAACAAATCTGGGTGTTTCCTTTGAGATTGCAGGCATATGTGAAGAAGGATTTATGGTTGTCTCTAGTAGATATGGCCAATTTGGACTCAAAGTTGGCTTTAGAGGATTTCTTATTTGCATGTCCGAGCAAACGGGAGATTGCTTCCAATTGGGCACCTTCTCCTTCTCGGCAATGGACAGCAATTTTTTCTTTTGATACAGAGTTTATTTATTGCAGATGTCCACCAGACAGGCTTACTCTTCCTTGCAGTCGATGATTTTGCCCTGTCAGGTATTCCTGATTCCTTGCATCTATATAAATGCTCGTATAGTACTTTGGTGTAGATTTGGACATTGGTGCCATTTCCTACATAGGGTGAGGGGGCTGTGAAGCTGTTTATACCATCCCTCAGTAGGTTGTAATTAGCTTTGGAGAAGTTTTTTTTGTTTGACCCTAGCTAGAGGGTGGCCAGGGGAGATGATGACTTCAAAAGTGGCTACCTATTGGTCAGATCTTACCAGGGAAGATGATACTGTTGGGGAGCTGCAGTGGTTACTCATGCTGGTTAATCCCAAGTCCAAGATATTATCACCTCTTGTGTGAGTATGAACTAGCTGTTCCAAGGCATTTGTTTTGATAAAGTCGAGGAATCTCTGGGCATTTGTGTTCTGGCATGAGTAGTTTTTCCAATCTATGGTTGGGTTATTAAAGTCACTCAGGATCAGGGTAAAGTGTTGAATCTTGATAGATTTGAAGAGGTTCAGATAGGTGGAGTGAGCATCTTGAGTCAAATTTGGGGGCCTGTAGCTAGGTATGATTTGAATAGGGGTCTTGTCAATGGTTAACTGCACCTGCAGCATCTCTTGTGTGTCATAATGTTTGACCCACCTGGTGGTGTGTGTGTCTTGAATATATATTGAAATTCCACCTCCTTTGGCTTTGCTGCCCATGGTTTGGGGTCTGAATGTATGATAGGATGAGGTAACCAGGTAAGGCTGGGGTGTTCTCAGCAGCTTTGAACAGGTTTCTGTGACTTCACAAATGTCAGCATCTTTCAGGGTTAAGAATGCTTGCAATGAGTGCAGTTTCATGTTTAGACTCCTAGCGTTTAGCAGCATGACCTTTAATTTGCATTTTGTTGAAATTTTTATGTTGGCAGTATCGACCTCATGACTTTTCCTAAAAAGGTACTATGGGGGAGATAAGGGCCTTTGCCAGAAGTCTGAAGCCCAAGTGAGACAGATGCAAGTTGCCTACCTTATTTGAATAATGTTCCCCATTGAATGATTCTGACGATCATCAGATTACTAGTTTATGAAGAGAACCTGTGCTATGCATACACTGTTACAATCTCCTTGTGTTCTGTCTGGAGTGCTTCTCAAACAATCTGGAAATATATCGCTGATAAGTATATTACTTCACACTTTTCTGAGTTCTGCATTGTCTTAATTTTTGCTTGACTGAATTATTTTACATATTTGCTGACGATGTTTGCTGTTTTCTCATTGGTTCTGAAACTGCCCCCCCCCCACACATTCCTGTGGTGGTGTTAAAGTTTATAAAACTGGTATAACTGAACATTTTTAAGTGTTTTTCAACTGCTGAACTGTTGAGGGCTACACACTCAAGTGCAATAGCCATTTTTCTGCTTTAAAAGTATTTGTTTTACTGCATCTGTTTTAATTATTGGAAAAAAAAAAAACAAATCTTATCTCTCTACTCATTTCCTGCCTTTCTATAACCAGTATAGTCCGGTTTTCAGATTTAGCTGAATTCTGGGCCGTTTTGTAGTTTCTGTGTTGCCCAGACCTTACTAAGATAGAAGGAGCTTCTCTGTTCATCAATGAGACTGGTGAGCTTTGAGCAGCATGTCACTGGAAGAGTGGTTTCAGCTCAGAATCTGTAGTTTTACTGGCCATTTTGGGCTATTTCTATCCCTTTCATCTTTCTGTTTAAAAACCCGTGTTTGTGCAGTTTTTGTGCTTGTATCACCTCAGCAAGTTTCTGCCTGGGTGTCCTGCAGAGTTCTACAGCAGCAGAGAGAGAAAAAGGAGACATTGAGTGGATTAAGTACCTCTGTTTTGCTTTTTATTGCTTATATTCACTAGCCACACTATTCCAAGCACTTTTTATTAACTTTGCAACTTATTTAAACTGTATTTTTTTATTCTGATACTGTTTGCACGTTAACTGATTGTTTTTAAGTGTTTTTCAACTGTTGAACTGTTGAGGGCTACACACTCAAGTGCAATAGCCATTTTTCTGCTTTAAAAGTGTTTGTTTTACTATATCTGTTTTAATTTTTGAAAAAAAAAATCCTATCGCTCTACTAATTTCCTATCTTTCTATAAATAGTAGAGTCCAATTTTCAGATTTTGTTGAATTCTGTGCTGTTTTGTAGTTTCTGTGTTGCCCAAACCTTACTAAGATAGAAGGAGCTTCTCTGTTCATCAGTGAGAGTGGTGAGCTTTGAGCAGCCTATCTGTTGCTGGAAGAGTGGTTTCAGCTCAGAATCTGTAGTTTTACTGGCCATTTTGGGCCATTTCTATCCCTTTCATCTTTCTGTTCAAAAACCTGTGTTTGCATGGTTTTGCGCATTGCACAGCACCGTTTAACTATGGTTAAACTATTCCCAGTGTCAGAAAGTCTGCTCTTCTAATTTTCCCCTTACAACTAGCTAGTTTTCCAGTTTTAACACTCAAAACTGTTTCCTTGTGCTCAGTACTTGTTCAAAACTCATTGCAAGCACTAAATAATCTACAAATTACTGCAGCACTCAACTTTCCTTACTTGTTAGGAGGAAAACAGTTTTTAGTATTTAAATTAATAACCATCTAGTCTAGCATGTCTAAGGGTCAGCTCCTGGTATTTTCCCCGTCCACCTGATGAATCTGGGCATCTTGGGGCAATGTAGCAATTGCCTCATGTACACTGACAACCATTTCCTCCTACCGCCCAACACCATAACATGTGAGAGATGCACTTATATAGCCAAACTAGAAGCAGTCACCAGAGGCATGGACGAGGGTAAGGTGGTGCACACAGCCTATCTTGAAGTCTCCAAGGCTTTTGACACTATCCCCCTACTCTGAAATTATAGATAAACTCATTATACTGTGCATAAATCCCTATGTCACAAGATGGGTGGCCAACTGGCTCACTGACAGAACCCACACAGTGAAAGTAGCCGACTCCAAATCCAACTTCAGACCAGTGATAAGTGGAGTACCACAAGACTCAGTCCAGGGTCCTCTCCTGTTTGGCATCTACTTCTCAGAAGTTCAGGCTAATACAGCAGGTCTTTGGTTAATGAAGTTCTCAGATGACTGCAAACTAGGTGTCATAATAGAATTGCCTAATGATGTGGATATTCTACAAACGGGCCTCACTGAGACTGATGCTTGGTTTCAAAGTCATGGCCTCAAGCTCAATGCCAAGAAGTGCATTGGCATCCCCTTTGGGAAAAACACTGTACCCATGAACTACTACATAGGCAGTAGCCTAATAAACACTGAAAGTGTGATAAGAGACCTTGGGACACTGGTGGACAGTAGTCTCTTCTTTGATAATCACATCGCCACAGTAGTCAGGAAATCCTTCTATGTGGCACACCTCATCACAAAGGCATTCACCTCCAGAAAAAAAGAGGTAATTGTTCCTCTCTACTCATCCCTCATCAGACCCATTATAGAGTACAACACTCCATTTGGCATGTACCTTGCAAGACATCTACAACAACTAGAAAGGCCACAGAAATGCCTCACTAAGAGGATTACTGGCTTCAGACAGATGCCATATGCAGACCGTCTCAAAAAACTCCAGCTCTACTCCATCACTTGGCGACCTCTGCCTAACATACAAAGCCATATCAAACCCAGATTTGTTGGACATGCCACACTTAAAGAAACTCAATCCCTCCGAGCCACATGCTCCAGGGACCTAAACCTTGCCACCACAATAAACAGAACATGCTGGAGGGATAGATTCCTATACCAGAGACTTCCCATGCTTTGGAACAGACTACCCATTTATGTCAAGCAAAGATCCTCATTAGCCCTCTTTAAGAAAAAGCTCGACAGTTGGATGGGAAATAGGAAATTCACCCCACGGATCACTTTTGTGGCTCTGCTAGACAAGGGCACAAGAGAATATCTTTCTTGGGTGGCAAAAGCTAGGGAACTTTTTTGGCTAGGCTTATATTGGCCCCAGGGCCGATAGCCTAGTACCTAACTATGAACCTATAAACCTATGTTTGTTAATTGATGTAGCTGGCTCTTTTGTATACTGACTGTGGATACTGAACTCCTGCCAAAAAAGTAATAGAGAAAATGTCTGAGGCCTTAATAATATCTGCCATATCACTACAGGAGTGAAGTGTAGGAAATGACTAACACGTAGTTTGTTTTTAAGAGAGATGCATATGACTTTAAAAAGAACTGAGAAACACACACTAAGCTTCTAGTAGACTTTCACCTTGTTAAACCAGATAGTGGGTAGCCCATAGTGACCTTAATTCATCTGAACAGCTGATTGTCGTAAAGTGTTTTTTATTAACTGAAGACATATATTGTACATCAGGCTTACATGTACAAAGAGTTGATAATAAGCCTTCACTTAAGTGTGCTTCATGGGAACAATTCACAAAGCCGAATTTCTGAAAGATCGAATTTCATATGGCTGAGACCATATGAATGAAGTTTCGGAATCTCAACAATAACAGTATCTTAATGACAGAGTAGATGAGGCACAGATCTCCACACAAAGAGACCATAGTGCAGAAAGAAGGATTCCAGCCTCTCCTGATAGCTATGATGTTAAGTCCAAAAATCCCTTTTGTTAGGAACCTCTGATTTTCTCATTTGTTTTCTTTTTAATGCGTCTAGGTAGACAGATGTTATTGGGTGCATTACATTCTATGATGGATCTGACTGTGGCAGAATATAAGAAAACAATTACTTCCTTGCTTTTAGAAGATATAATTTTGGAAGTTAGTTACAAGATTGGGTTTCCTAATGACAGTTATCACATGATCACAGGTAAGGGAGCCATCAGCACAGGTGTCCACATATATAATTACTGTCTAGCTTGATAGTAGGGTTTTGCCAATACAGTAGATTGCAGGATGTTGATGTTTCCCCAAAGGGAATAATACTGCATTTCTTAGCATTTAATTTACGCTCTTCTTCTGTGTACCAGATATCAACTTGTGCTAATTCAATTTGAGGAATATATGTTTCTTGGACTGACTTGAAAACTGCACCTAATTTGCAGTCAGCAGCTGATTAGGTCGATTGTATGAGTTTTCAACTGTGTAAAGGTAGCAGAGTATGGACATTTACTTGAGAAAGAATTCAAGCAAAAATGGCAAATGAGCTTTCAGCATAAGTTGCGTTTATCCTTTTTGTTGAATTTTCTTGTAAATAGTTATATACTTAAAATGGGAAAGCTATTTCCAGTGAATAATTCGATTCTTAGAAGTATAAAATCATATCTCACACACACACACATACACACACGCGCACGCTCCTGCGCCATACACAAACACATACGCTCACACATACACACTTACATATGTGTGTGACCACATGTTCATGTACACACACATGTTAATGTGTGGTTATTGTGGTTCGAGTGGGTGAGTGAGTGAGAGAGAGACAGATAAGAATATGCATGTATCTTTTTTAGAAATGGAAAGTTGGATGTTGGAGGAGAACTCTATGAGCAGTATCTCTCTGCTGAACATTAGATGAGGCTGTAACTGTGTGAGCTGTATCTCTTATTGCATTCTCTCTCTATCTATAACCAGTAATTATTATCTGTGAGGACTAAATACACAGTGTCTCAGAGGTAAGACCTCTTCTTACAATCCTAGGGTTTAATGGTAACATCTGCTGATTATATGTTTGCTCATTAATAGTTTTCTTGGGGTAGTCCTGTTTCCTTCCATATTTCTGAAAGCATGCTTCTAGAAAAGCTACACTAAATTATCAGTCTGTATATTATACATGTTATACTTTATACATGCACTCTTGTCCTTGTGGCAAAAGTCATGACAGAAAAGGTCCACACCTGAAAATGCACACTCTATAAATTAAAACTTCACATTAATTTATCCTCATGACTTTTTTATTCAATGCATAGTTATAGAGGGTTGGAACCTACCCTGGTAAGCAATGGGCATAAGGCAAGAAATAAGTTATGGACAGGATACCATTGTGTCAATGAGCAGACACAGACACACAATACAATGCACAGGCAAACAATGATTTGGACATTCACTAGATCATCTGACATATCTTTAGGATATGTGAGGAAATCTAGATGTTAGCAAAAATTATTGCTGTCTTAGGGTCATGCAGCACTTTTAGGTGGCCACAGTGGTGCAGCAGTTAGCTTTGCTGCCTCACAGCAAGAGGCTGTCCAGTTCGATTCTCGGCTGGGGTGCCTTTTGGGTTGAGTCTGCATGTCCTCCCTGTGGTTGCGTGGGTTTCCTTGGAGTGCTACGGTTTCCTCCCACATCCCAAAGACATGCTGTACGTGGACTGGACACTTTAAACTGGCCCTAGGCATGAATGTATGTGTGTGTGTGTGTGTATTCTGTGGAAGGTTGGGTGCCGGGCTGGCAACTCAACACCGTAAAACTCCACTGCCAATCATGAGAGGACAGGTGATCCGCTGTGGTTACCCCTAACCGGGAAAAGCCGAAAGAAAAAGAAGGGTCATACAGCACTTTTCAAGCATGCTGCCTTTTTTACATTGTTATAACTTCATAAATACTTATATATATATTTTCTTTGAGTTAGCACTAAACACTAACTTTCATAAGAGTACACCATTTCCTAGTCTGTAAATGTTTTAAAAAAGAGAAATCAAGAAAGAGTGTTGAAAATGGTTAGAGAATAATTATTGAAACTCACCATCTCCCCTAAAAGTGATATATATTTTTTAATTTCCTTTGCATTTAAATATTACTGATATTTTACTCATACAATTCAACTATTACAAAACAACTGCAGAAAAATAAACATCAGCAGTCAATAATTTATTATACATGTCATACAGATTACAGCATAAGGGTCACCTGATCTAGGGATCTAAACTTAGCGACTCAAACAAAACATGTTGGAGAGGCAGATATGGGTCTCAGAGATTGCCCCGTCTTTGGAATAGGCTTGCTATTCACATTAAGCAGAGCCCTTCCCTTGCCCACTTAAATACAATTTGGATCAATGTATGGAGAATCGCAAATTCACACCTGGGGAAGCACCTATGCCCCTTACTGACAGGGTTAATCTGTAAGATACTCAAGGCATAGGCACAAATCCATGCCATTTTGTTGCCCCTAGAGGCTGTATTTTGGGTAAAGTTGTATTGTATTGTCGAGGCTTGAAGGGTCCTTGAGCCATTATCCTAGTAAATCTCCTATGAACCTATAAATCTATGAACCTATAATGCTACATCCTAAACGGCTGCCTAGAAGGAGAAGTTTCGATAGGTTACTAAAAGCAAGTGTTTGAATCCCATTAATATATAATTAACCATTGATAACATTAGAGTAACTACAAATCATCTGCAGTAACAAATAATGCACATAAGTATCCATTTAGCAGCTTCACAGAGTAGTTTATTGATGACCCTGAAAACTGAATAAGACAATTAGCAATCATTAGGTTCAAAGAATTTTATATTGAATATTTAACAAAATCTTTATAAAGAGACATGGAGAAATAAAATCTTAAGTTGATACAGTGTCTTGCCTTGGGTAGGAAGGTGTCTGTTCCTACTGTTGAAAATGAAGCCTGCCTAAACCTGGAAATAAAAAGCATATTTAAAAGTATCTTACATATGCAGCTTATGCTAAAAAATCTGGATGTACTTTTGTTTCCATTCAGTCTTCATACACGTCTGATTAGATCTGACTGCTATAAATAGATGTCTGCTGTGAGAGTTGACATCTTGTAAAATATTAAAATCTTAGTGATTGGAAGCCATTTTACTTTTTGTCTGTGGGATGAAAGGTTTCTGTTTCTATAAAGAAACTTAAGTTGCCTACTACCATAACATAAGTGGAATACATGCAATTTAGTTATTTATATTTCATAAGGAAAGAATTATGTGTGAAATTGTCTGGGTACTTAGCTTTCAAAATAATGTTTCACTAATCTGTTAGCATGCTGATATAGAGCTTTGGAAATCAGGATGAAGTATTTCATCACCTTAAGTGATACTTATAAGGTAATTGATCGTGTATAACTTTAAATGTGTATACATCTACTGCATAAATCTGTCAACATTTTTACAATGTTTTTGGAGGCAAGCTGAATAATAATGGATAATGGTCTTGTCTGAAAAAATATTGAGGTAGTTAGAATATTACCCTTTTCTGATAATTCCTCTAGTTCACATTTTAGAAAGTGTTTTCCTTCACTGGTGTTCTCTTGCTAACATTACATTACACTGTTTCTCACTTTGCCTAAAGGAGACAAATTGTTTGTCCAGATCCCTTTAATAAAAAAACACTACACAGAAATAGCATATGATGGCCCTTTATTGAATAACAGATTTAATCACCACTTTATTGAACAAATTCTTAATCACAATTCATTTAATGCCTCATAACATTTATTAATCATAACATTAACATAACTTCATGTAACAATTAACCAGGGCAGCATAGTCTGATCACCCTGAGCGAAGTACGCAGCGTTGCTCTAATGCTCACTTAGCCTTACTAATCAGAAGCAGCGTGCCCCCCACTCACTTCTGTAGCCAATTATTCTCCTTTCCAAATGCATCCCAGTATCAGAGGGGGGACAGAAGAGGGCAAGCCTACTGCTCTCCTCTGCTGACCAACCAGTCCACATATGAAATTAGTGAATCCCCTTCATGTAATAACAGATGGGGAAGGGAAGAAAGGGCTGCAAGTTCACACCTAAAACTAATCTCCTAACTCTGCTACTTTCATATAACTGCCTTAAACCACATGCTATTACCTAAATTCCTCACAAATCTTACTCCCTCCCTACAAATTAACCCTTTCCAAACCTTATCCACTCCATCTCACCATCCTTCTAACAATAACCCCCTCCCAAATCTCCCTCACCTCCATTAACTTTCCCTTTCTACCCTCCCTCCATTACCCTAGCCACTGAAAGTGGCTCTGGACAAATTTGTTTGTGCCCAAACCGCATTTATGTAGTTTGCTTCTTATTGCATATAGCAACAATGATCATTAGCATAATGAACTATTTTATCAGAACATACTTATTTTCGGGTCTATGGTTCATCAACGAACGATTAAATGTTTGAATCTGTAAAGGTTGACCTTTAGAGATCGAACATTTAAATGTTCGAAGATGTAAAAAAAAAAAAAAATTAAAAAGTAACAGAAATGGGTTTTAGCAGGGGGGCAAACCCCTGTGCACCTCCACACCCCCCGCTACTTAAATATACTAACTCCGAGATTGCACATCAGTGCACTACAGTGTGGAAATGGGAAATTTCCCCTTCCCTACACTGTAGCTCAATCCCTGGAGTTGGTATATTTAAATAGGGGGTGGGGGGTGCCCCCTGCTTACACCCTTTGGCTTTTGTTTTTGTCAATTCTTTTTTTTTTTATTTTTAAACATTTTTGAACATTTAAATGTTCAATCTGTAAAGGTCAACCTTTACAGATTCAAACATTTAATCGTTCGTTGATTTGATATAGACCCTTATTTTCTATACAATATAGCACTTTTCTGAGTTTCAGAAATCTAGAATCCACTAAGAATGCATGTTATTAACACATAGATGTTCATCCATTTATTCTGTGGTTGCTCACTCAATTTAGATCAAGGAGTTGTACCTTTTCTAACACTTAGTGGGAGCAAAGATTAGGAAATAATTCAAGATGGAGCACCAGTCATTTATACATTTAAAAGCTACCAGAAAACCAAAGCCCATTGCAAGGAAGACTTCATGCTTCAGCAAGGATAGAACTGTAGAACAAAGCACAAGACAGCAGCAATGCTAACCATTACACTGCTGAACTTCCCAGACAGGTGTTCGTGAATGAGACAAATACTTCAAACTGAATAACCTAACAACAGGTATGAAAATGATTAATTTTGTTGTTGAATAGATAGATAGATAGATAGATAGATAGATAGATAGATAGATAGATAGATAGATAGATAGATGTGTGTTTGTGTGTGTGTGTGTGTGTGTGTGTGTGTGTGTGTGTGTGTGTGTGTGTGTGTGTGTGTGTGTGTGTGAGTGTGTGTGGGGTCTATATTATAACATCGAAATCTAAAAACATCGAATGTTATAATATCGACCCCATTCAATTGAAACACGAGAAAACCGAAGTCAGAATAGCAAATTTTTTTCCAGGAAAAAAATTTGCTGTTCCGACAAACATACACACAACTCAAGCACACCAAAATAAATAATCCACACACATACACTTCAGGAAACACTTCACTAAACCAGACATACACCACTAGCTACCAACTTACCTTAAACCAACCCTAACCCTAAGGTCCCTAACTATCGCACACTCACCTTACCCGCTCCCTAACCCTAACTCACCTACCCCTCCCTAACCCTCACGTCCACACAATCGCACATTTACCTGACCTGCGCCCTAACGCTAGCTCACCTAACCCATGCCTAATCGCACACTCACCTTCATTCGCACACTTAGCTTAACCTGATCCGTAACCTTAGCTCCACAGTTGAGGAAACAGCGAAGCTGCAGAAACGGCCCACTGAATACTTTCCCTAGGAAAGTATTCGGTGTTCTGCAGCTTCGCCATTTCAAGCGTTCACTCTACTGTGTTCGATATTATAACATTCAAAGTTTTTAAACTTCGATGTTATAATATAGACCTGTGTGTGTGTGTGTGTGTGTGTGTGTGTGTGTGTGTGTGTGTGTGTGTGTGTGTGTGTGTGTGTGTGTGTGTGTGTGTGCTATTAAACAAACCATGTGTTTATTATTAGTGTGATAGCAAAAGAAGTGAGAAAGATCTTGCAATTAAAGGCAACACATCATCCACTTTACCAGACTGCCACTGCATTTTCTAGTGAAAGCAAAAAATGGCTCACATTTAAGTATTCTTCTGCTAGTCTTGACATCCAACCAGTAAATGTATTCTGAACACTTTTGCCTGAGTTTTACTTAGTATATTTTATTGAAATGTTACTTAGTTGTAGCAGACATACTTAAGAGCAATCAGGTACAGAATACCTACAGCTTTAGCATGCTGAACTTGACTAAGTTACATGCATTAATTACAAGTGATGAGTAGTTAAACTCAGTTGGACAGAAATTCTCATCAACAGCATTATTTGTGTAATGTATATATTTACAAAGATAAGAGAAGGACAGATGAAGTAGGATATGTCAGTGCTGTCTAAACTGATTGCAATAGTTTAGATTAAGAAGAGACTTCTGTGCGGAGTCTGCATGTCTTCCCTGTGGTCACGTGGGTTTCCTCCGGGTGGTCCGGTTTCCTCCCACATCCTAAAGACATGCTGTAGGTGAACTGGGCACTCTAAATTGGCCCTAGGCATGAGTGTGTGCATGTGTGTGCCTTCAGTGGAAGGTTGGGTGCTGTGCAGGCAACTCGACACTGTAAAATTCCACTGCCAAGCATGAGCAGACAGGTGATCTGCTGTGGCGACCCCTAAAAGCTGAAAGAAGAAGAAGTTTGTATTAAGAAGAGAAAATCCAGGAGACATTTTGAGGTAATCTCAATGATTTGGGAAGGAAAGCTGGAAAAGTTGATCAAGTACAGTATAGAGATAGGGGTCACTGTAAACACAGAACTAATTCTGTTCTTTTGAATTTAGACAAAAGTAGATTTGCTAGGTCATATTACTAAGAGGTTCTTTAAGCCACACCACCAAAAGTAAGGGATAGAATGAGGGCTTTGGTTATACCAAATTTTAAAGCCACATAAAGTTAATCCTTCAGTCTGTATAGTGTGCCCTGTTTTATGTGTCTTTTTGATGCCTTCACTTCTATGTTCTGAAAAGCTGATATGTTTATACAATACTTTATCCATGTTGCTGAACAATCTGTTCTATTTGTGAAAGAATGGTTAGGGAGTATACTAGAATAATTAAGTAGATTTATAGTCAACTGGAATGATTTAGTCATTTTAAGTTTGAGAAGCCTGACTGCAATTCAATGTCTACTTTTTCGACTGGAATCATTCAGATATGAACCAAATGGGACACATTGTCTGCACATTGGTACTCTGCAGATTTCCCAAAACTGCCATGTGCCATTAACAGTATTAAGGAACAGTAGAGGCCTGATAGTAATCATTTTGATACCCAACAACACAAGTTCTTAGGGACAGAGAGGGAATGCACTTACCTAATATGAAGCTAAAAAAGTTTTTCAGCTTTTCCTGGTTAGAGGTCGCCACTGTGGAACTCCGGTCCGCTCATGATTGGCAGTGGATTTTACAGTGCCGAGTTGCCAGCCTGATGCCCAACTATCAATGAAGTCACATCCCTTCACCTTCACATTTACCTGCATGTCTTTAACGTCACTTGACCATGGGGAGGACATGCAGACTCCACACAGAAGGCGCTCCAGCCGAGAATCGAATGGGAGAACCTCGTGCTGTGAGGCAACAACGCTAACCGCTGCACCACCTAATATGAAGCTGCATATGAAAAAAATATATCATCCACAAAGACAAAACACTTCCTAGCACTGGGTTTGTGGTGTTTGGAGTTCAACAGTTTGAGGGCACTGGGCCAACAGCTTTGCTAAAGTTAACAAATAAACCATAACATAACTACCTATATTAATTGATAAATAAATCATATCAGTTTGCTCAACATAGGTTGTGCTACTTTCTTGTTTGGGCTAAAAAGTGAGGAGATTAATTATGCGAAGACATAGCTGGTTGAGGAAGAGACTCTTTTGAATATTTATAACAAAATTAAGTAATTAAGTATGGGGATAAATGACTTAGAGAAGTACATCATTTTATTTACAGCTGTGGATATTCTAATTTATGAGGAGGCCATGTAAGTCTCTATAAGCTGTTGAATGTACAGTCAACAAGGAATTGGAAAGCTAGAACAGAAGCGAGATCAGTTCTGGTTATTGTAATTTTTAGGAACTAGTGGAGGGAACAAGTCATCTGATCCAG